>NC_092401.1:28153398-28238398 GCF_030028105.1 Mobula birostris | reverse complement strand
TTTTAAAAATGGCAATGTTCCGATAGTCATGGGAAATTTTAATATGCAAGTGGGTAGGGAAAATTAGGTAGGTGCTGGGTGCCCAGAAAGAAAATTTGTAGAATACTAATGAGATAGCTTTGCAGAGCAGTTTAAGATTGAGTCTACTAGGGGAAAAACAGTTCTGGATTGGGTATTGTGTAACGAACCAGATTTAATTAGGGAGCTTAAGGTAAAATAACCCTTAGGAGGCAGTAGTCATAATATGATAGAATTTACCCTGCAGTTTGAGTGTAATAAGCTAAAGTCAGATGTATGATGTACAGTGAAGTAAAGGGACATGAGTTGAGAGTTAAAGGGCAAATGTTTAGGGGTAACATGAGGGGGAACTTCTTTACTCAGAGAGTGGTAGCTGTGTGGAATGAGCTTCCAGTAGAAGTGGTTGAGGCAGGTTCAATGTTGTTGTTTAAAGTTAATTTGGATAGATATACGGACAGGAAAGGAATGGAGGGTTATGGACCGAGTGCAGGTCGGTGGGACTAGGTGAGAGTAGGAGTTCAGCACGGACTAGAAGGGCCAAGATGGCCTGTTTCCGTGCTGTAATTGTTAAATGGTTATATGGTTATAAAGGGAATTACAGAAGCATGAGAGAGGAGCTGGCCAAAGTTGGTTGGAAGTGTGCACTAGCAGGGATGGCTGCAGAACAGCAGTGGCTGGAGCTTTTGGGGACAATTTGAAAGGATAGATACATCACAATGATGAAGAAAGGAGGATGACATAACCATGGCTGACAAAGGAAGTCAAAAACAACATAAAAGTCAAAGAGAGGCCAAATAATATAGCAAAAATTAGAGGGCATTTAGAGGATTGGGATGCTTTTAAAAACAAACAGAAGGCAACAAAAAAGATATAAAGAGAGAAAAGATGAAATATAAAAGTAGACTACCCAATAATTAAAAAAGAGGATACCAAAAATATTATTTCAAAGATGTATAAAGAGTAAAAGGAAGATGAGAGTGGATATCGGTCCGCTGGAAAATGATGCTGAAGAGATAGTAATGAGGACAAAGCAATGGCAGATTAACTTAAGTATTTTGCATCAGTCTTCACTGTGGAAGACACCAGCAGAATGCCAGAAATACAAGACTGTCAAGGGGCAGAAGTGAGCGCTGTTACTATTACTAAGGAGAAGGTGCTTGGGATGCTGAAAACTCTAAAAGTAGATAAGTCAGCTAGACCAAATAGACTAAATTCCAGCGGACTGGAAAATAACAAATGTCACTCCATTCTTTTAGAAGGGAGGGAAGCAGAAGAAAGGAAATTATAGGCCAGTTAGCCTAATTTAAGAGGTTGGAAAGATGTTAGAGTCTGTTGAGGAATTCTTTAAGGAAATAACAGGCAGGATAGACAAAGGTGAGTGCGTGGATGTTGTTTATTTGGATTTTCAGAAGGCCTTTGAGAAGTTGCTGCACATGAGGCAGCTTAACAAACCCATAGAATTACTAGGAATCTACTAGCACGGATAAACGATTGGCTGTCTGGCAGTAGTCAAGGAGTGGGAATAAAGGGGACCTTTTCTGGTTAGCTGCTGGTGGCTAGTGGTGTGTCACAGGGTTTGGAGTTGGGACCTCTTCTTTTGACCTCGTATGTGAGTGATTTAGATGAAGGAATTAATGCCTTTGTGGCAAAGTCTGTAGGTGATATGAAGATTGGTTGTAGTGTTGAGGAAGCAGGGTGTCTGCAGATGGACTTAAACAGATTCAGGGAATGGCCAAAGAAGTGGCAGATGGAATATAGTATAGGGAAGTGTATGGCCATGCACTTTAGCAGAAGAGATAAAGCTATGAACTATTTTGTAATTGTAGAGAATATGCAAAGTCAGAGGTGCAAGGGGACTTGAGAATCCTTGTGCAGGATTCACTAAAGGCTAACTTGCAGGTTGAGTCCATTGTAAGGAAGGCAAATGTAATGTTAACATTAATTTCAGGAGGACTAGTATACAAAAGCAAGGATGTAATTCTGAGGTCTTATAAAGCATTGGTCAGACCACACTTGGAGTACTGCGAGCATGGGCCCTTATGTAAGAAAAGATGTATTGGCATTGGAAGGGTCCAGAGGAGGTTCATAAAAATGATCCCTGGAATGAAATTGTTAACGTATGAAGAGCATTTGATGACTCTGTGTCTGTACTCACTGCAGTTTAAAGGAAGATCGGAGTTCTCATTTGAAACCTAACAAATATTGAAAGGCCTAAATACAGTGGATTTGGAGAGGATGTTTTCTATAGCGTGTAAGTCTAGGACCGGAGGACACAGCCTCAGAATGAAGGGACTCCAATTAGAACAGAGATGAAGAGGATTTTAACGCAAACAACAGGAATTCTGCAGATGCTGGAAATTCAAGCAACACACATCAAAGTTGCTGGTGAAAGCAGCAGGCCAAGCAGCATCTGTAGGAAGAGGTGCAGTCGACATTTCAGGCCAAGACCCTTCATCAGGACTCACGTCAAGTCCTGACGAAAGGTCTCAGCCTGAAACGTCGACTGCACCTCTTCCTACAGATGCTGCTTGGCCTGCTGCGTTCACCAGCAACTTTGATGTGTGTTGCTTGAAGAGGATTTTCTTTATCTAGAGGGTGGAGAATCTATGGAATCTGTGGCGGCCAAGTCATTGCGTATATTTAAAGCAGAGATCGGCAGGCTCTTGATCAGTCAAGGTGTCAAATGTTATGAGGAGTAGGCAGAAGGATAGAGTTTAGAGGGATAATAAATCAGCCAATCTGGAATGGCAGAACTGATTCAATGGGCCAAATGGCCTAACTCTGGTCCTATGTCTCATTGTCTATGGTCTAAGCTATCCACACTAGTTCAGGAGTCTGTTGCTGAATCTGGAGTTGTGGGAACTCTATCGGCTACCTTATGGTCATACTGAGAGGCAAGCATGGCCTGGATGGTGGGATCCTTGATGATGGATGTTGCTTTCTTGGGGCAGTGCTCCCTGTAAATGCACTCACTGGTGGGGAGAGCTTTTCCTGTGATGGACTGGTTGTATCCACCATTCCTGTAGACTTTTCCATTCCTGGGCATTGGTGTGATGCAACCATTTAGGGTATTCTCCAGTGTTCATCGATAGAAGCTTGTCAGAAGGTGTATGCCGAATCTGTGGAAACTTCTAAGAAAGTAAAGGCACTGCCATGCCTTCTTTGTGATGGCACATGTGGTGGTCCTAAGATGCATTGTCTGATACAAATACACTAAGAAATTTTACTTTACTGACCCCCTTCTCCTCCGATCGCCCAATAAGGTCCGGCACTTGGATCTCTGACTTCTCCAGGTAGTCGATAAACAACTCAAGTTTTAAATGAAATGAAAGACATAAGTCTAGTCACAATTAAACATTAAGCACAAGGCTTGAGTGGGATGTGCAATCAGAGTTCTTGGACAACTGATCTGAGGAATCAAGAGAAAACACGTTTGAATAATCCAAAGCACACGCTCATCTCCACAACCTCACGACCCTCCAGATCTTTCAGTTGCACCACAAGAAGTATCACAGTGAGCTCTGGCTTGGTCCATGTACCTTTGCTTCTAACAGAAGAACTAATGTGTGAACACCAAGAATCTTCCTCCCAGACGCGAAGGTTGAGGTTTGCAGCACAGCTTTGATCCAGTCCTCCCATCCGTCCCACCATTTCTTTGACCCCCCCCCACCATCAGGCAGGGAGTACTATAGCAGTAGGACAAGGCCTGTTTGGATGGGAAACAGCTTTTTCCCCCGGGCTGCAAGATTATTGAACTCCCTGCCCCCAACCAGCTCTCATAACTTATGAAGCACCAGTAGCATTATACATTTTAGTTTTTGATTTGTGTCATAAATGCATCTTATGCTAAGTATCAACCTTCTGGAATACATTTTAATATTTGTTTATTTATGGCAATATTACTTTATGTGGTATGCATGAGTTATATGTGCTGTGTTGTGTATCGTGGTCTGGAGGAATGTTGTTTAGTTTGGTACTATACATGTGTACTGTTGAACAACAATAAGCTTGAATATAATGTAGCTTGAAAACCATTCACAATCGACACCTGCTTTTGGATATGGACCAAGTGCTGGTGAATGGGATTAGATTGAGGAGATACTTCATGGTTGATGTGGACACGGGGTGGGGGGGGAGTCTGTTTCTTTGTTCTCTAGCTCTTCAAGCATTGCATGAGTGAATCAGTATCAATACAGAAGAATTGGAGGGTTCTGGCAGGGAAGATATACTGGCTTTGTTCATAAGACCATAAGATATAGGAGCAAGATTAGGCCATTTGGCCCATTGAGTCTGCTCTGCTATTTCATCTTTGCTGATCCATTTCCCTCTCAGCCCCAGTCTCCTGCCTTCTTCCCATATCCCTTCATGCCCTGACTAATAAGACCATAAGAAATAGGAGCAAGATTAGGCCATTTGGCCCATTAAGTAGCGAGTTTAAATTATATCCATTCTTTACTCATTTATATTGCCTATGAGTGTCCAATCCAACTTCTAACGTTTAGTAAGTGTCAGGCAACAGACCACCGTCCCACTTGTGCTGGGGCTGTAGTCTCCTTACGGAGGGAAGCCATGAATGCAGTATCAGCAACCTTCTCTGAGATCTTGGCTGAGTTTACATGAACAATGCTCAGTGGTCAGTCAAGAGTCCTTCCATATGAAGCACATTGTTCTCAAGAGACACATTCTGAGATCAAACCTTTGGAAAACTGCAGCACCTTTTGACCGCACACACACTGCATGAACTATATTTCCAATGTCCCTGATTGGGATACCTTAAGGCTTTTCTGATTTTTTTTTAATGTTTGAGTGCGAGAAATTGATCAAAATGATTAAGTAGATCATTAAGTCAGTAAGGAGTTTGTTCGTTCTCCCCGTGACCACATGAGCTTCTTCCGGGTGCTCCACTTTCTTCCCAGAATCCAAAGATGTACCATTTGGTCGGCTAACTGGTCATTGTAAATTGTCCCATGATTAGGCTAGGAATAAATGGTGAGATTGCTGGGCGGTGTGGCACAAACGGCCAGAAAGGCCGATTCTGCGCTGTATCTCAATAAAGAAATAAAATGTGGGCTAAGCTGTAGCAAGTTTACGGAACATATCTGTCTACATCTTACGACTCAAACCACACTACAAAGGTCATAGCGTAATATGGAGTGGCATGGTAACATAACAATTAGTGCAGCACTAATTTTTATCATAAAGAAGGTAATATTTTACAAACCTATCAGAATGTAGCTCAGAATGTGGTGAGTTAACTATATTTTACAAATCAGATCTTGGCACTACACAATGAGATTCATTTCCTCAGGTCTGACACACTCAGGCAGGAAGATATAAAGCAACCATGTAAAGACTGGCTCTGATATCAGGATATAGTTTATGTGCTCCTGTACGGTAAGAGACCATTTCCTTTTGAAAACTTCCAACTATTCCTCCTCTCTCCCATCAGCTCATTTTTCTCTTTTGATCTGTCCTTTGTCTCGAACCTGAAACAATAGCATGGAAACATTAATGGCCTTGAGCAGGCCTCTTACTAATTAAACTAGCACCCAAAGGCAGGTTTAGCATTATAACATTCCGGTTCTAGGGGCAAAGTTTAAAAGGATATTAGCTGTTCTGGGAACACAAAGTGAATTTGGGGAAATGAATGAATTCAGTCTGGAATGACTTTGCAGACATTTACAAATGTTTGAATAGATATTGTATTGACTAGGGAGTTTAAAGCAATTCAGAACCGGACAAGGGGTTAACTAATGAGGACATCACAATGAGCGTCACCAGTGTAGCTCTGTAGTCCCATCTTCTATCATCATCTGAGATTTAGGATTGAGTTTTAATTAAGTGGTGAAGGGACAAGGGTCACCTGATACAAGTTTATAAAATTATAGGAGGCATAGATAAGCCCATAAGACAAAGGAGCAGAATTAGGCCATTCGGCCCATCAAGTCTGCTCCACCATTCCATCATGGCCGATCTATAATCCCTCTCAACCCATTCTCCTGACTTCTACCCATAACCTTTGATGCCCTGATTAATGAAGAACCTATTAACCTCTGCCTTAAATATACCCAATGACTTGGCCTTCATGCAATCCGTGGCAATGAATTCCATCGATTCATCACCCTCTGGACAAATAATTGTTGTTAAATAGACATCCCTCAGTTCTGAGGCTGTGCCCTATGGTCAAAGACTCCACCACTATAGAACCACCCTCTCCACATCAACTTTATATACTTCCAATATGTGATACGTTCTCCCCCGCCCCCCATTTGTCTAAATTCCAGTGAATACAGACCCATAGCCGTTAAATGCTCCTCATATGTCAACCCTTTCATTCCAGGGATCATTCTTATGAAACTCCTCTCAACCCTCTTCAAAGCCAACACATCTTTTCTTACATAAGGAGCCCAAAACTGATCATAATACTCCAGTTGTGGTCTGACCAATGCTTTATAAAGCCTCAAAATTACATCCTTGCTTTTGTATTCTAGTTCTCTTGAAATTAATGCTAACATTGCATTTGCCTTCCTTACAATGGACTCAACCTGCAAGTTAGCCTTTAGTGAGTCCTGTACAAGGACTCTCAAGTCCCCTTGCACCTCTGACTTTGCATATTCTCTACAATTAGAAAACAGTCCATGCCTTTATTCCTTCTGCTAAAGTGCATGTCCATACACTTCCCTATACTATATTCCATCTGCCACTTCTTTGCCCATTCCCCGAATCTGTCTAAGTCCTTCTGCAGACACCCTGCTTCTTCAACACTACAACCAATCTTCATATCACCTACAGACTTTGCCACAAAGGCATTAATTCCTTCATCTAAATCACTCACATACGAGGTCAAAAGAAGAGGTCCCAACTCCAAACCCTGTGACACACCACTAGCCACCAGCAGCTAACCAGAAAAGGTCCCCTTTATTCCCACTCTTTGCCTACTGCCAGACAGCCAATCGTTTATCTGTGCTAGTGCATTCCTAGTAATTCTATGGGTTTGTTAAGCTGCCTCATGTGCAGCAACTTCTCAAAGGCCTTCTGAAAATCCAAATAAACAACATCCACGGACTCACCTTTGTCTATCCTGCCTGTTATTTCCTTAAAGAATTCCTCAACAGACTCCAACATCTTTCCAACCTCTGAAGTCAGGCTAACTGGCCTGTAATTTCTTTTCTTCTGCTTCCCTCCCTTCTAAAAGAATGGAGTGACATTTGTTATTTTCCAGTCCGCTGGAATTTAGTCTATCTGTTCTAGCTGACTTATCTACTTTTAGAGTTTTCAGCATCCCAAGCACCTTCTCCTTAGAAATAGTAACAACACTCACTTCTGCTCCCCCACAGTCTTGTATTTCTGGCATTCTGCTGGTGTCTTCCACAGTGAAGACTGATGCAAAATATCTATTATGTTTATCCACCACTTCTTTATCCCCCATTATGACCTCTCCAGCATCATTTTCCAGTAGTCAATATGCACTCTCCTCTCTCCTTTACTCTTTATATATCTGATAAAGCTTTTGCTATTCTCTTTAAATTATTGGTTCGCTTACCTTCGTGTTTCATCTTTCTCACTTTCTGGCTTTGTAGTTGTCTTCTGTTGGATTTAAAAGCTCCCAATCCTCTATCTTCCCACTAATTTTTGCTATGGCAATATGGTCTCCCTTTTATTTTTATATTGCCTTTGGCTTCCCCTGTCAGCCACTGTTGCCTCATATCTCTTTAGAAAACTTATTTACTCGTATTTCTCTGGAGCCTTCTGAATTTCTCCCAGAACCTCCAGCAATTGCTGCTCTGCTGTCTTCCCTGCTGGAGTCCCCTTCTGATTAACTTTGGACTGGCACATGGGACAGGCAGCAACCCAGAGATTACTACCCTGGAGGTCCTGCTTTTCAGCTTTCTGTCTAACCCCTTATCGTCTCTCTTCAGAGCACTTGCTATGTATTAACAGAAAAAAAAACTTGCTTATTGTCTGCATCTGTGCTTGCCCAAGCCAGGACCATTCTAACACACAATAGATGAAGGAGACAGCCAATGTACTTTATCACGGAGTGGAAGTGTCAAAACTAGAAAGCATACATTTAAGGCAAGAGGGGGTAAGTTCACAGCAGATCTACAGGGCAATAGTTTTTTTCTTTTTTTTTAGAGATACAGCACAGTAATAGGCCCTCTCAGTACAACGTGCTTGTGCTGACAATTGGCTACATTTTTTTAGCTGGAGAGTAGTGAATCTGTGGGATATTCTGCCACAGGCTGCGGTGGAGGCCGTCTGTGGGTGTATTTAAAGTGGAAGTTGATAGTTTCATGATCAGTCAGGGCAACAAAGGATATGGCCAGAAGGCAGCCGCATGAGGTTGAGTGGGATCTGATGGAACGGCAGAGCAGACTCCATAGGCTGAATGGGCTAATTCTGCTCCTATGTCTTATAGTCTTATCACACCCGTGTGACCAATTAACCTACCAATCTGTACGTGTTTGGAATGTGGGAGGAAACCAGAGCACCTGGAGGAAACCTATGTATTCACGGGGATGATTGTATAAGTACTTTACAGACAATGGTGGGAATTAAACCCAGGTCACTGGCACTGTAATAGCAGCATGCTAACTACTAGGCTGTCTCTGTGCTGCCCACTACACTACGCCATCTGGAATGCACTGCCAGCAGTGGTGGTGGAGGCAGATATGACAGAGGCATTTAAGGTGCTCTTAGATGGGGATGCGAATAGGCAGAGAATGGAGGGATGTGGACTGTGTGCAGGCAGAAGGAATTGGTTTAATTTGGGAATCATCACCTTAAGTAGTTTAGCACAACATAGTGGGCCGAAGGGCATGTTTCAGGTTTGCATTTTTCTATGTTATGTGAGGACATTGAGTCCAAGCCAGCGCTCAGTGGAGTGGCAGAGCAGAATGGCGGTTAGTGCAATGCTTTACACCACGCCAGCTGTAAACTCAGGGTTCAATTCCTGGCTCTATCTGTCAGGAGTTTCCGTGTTCTCTCTGTGACCACATGGGTTTCCTCCAGATGCTCTGGTTTCCTCCCACATTCCTAAAATATACGGATTATGGAGAGTGAGTAATGATCATGCTATGCTGGTTCCAGATGCATGGCAACACTTGTGGGCTGCCCCCAGCACATCCTTAGGACCTTTTGAACCTAATAAAGTGTCCAGTGAGTGTATGTTTGTGGTCTTCTGCTGCTGTAGCCCATCTCCCTCAAAGTTCAATGTGATGTGCATTCAGGGATGCGTTTCTGCACACCACTGCGGTAACGTCTGGTTATTTAAGTCATTGTTGTCTTCCTGTCAGCTTCAGGCAGTCTGATCATTTTTCTCTGAACTGTCTCCCAAAATGCAGCTCACTGGGCATATTATTGTTTCAGACACCTTTCTCTATAAAGAGACTGTTGTGCATGAAAATCCCAGAAGATCAGCAGTTACTGAGATACTCAAATCACCAAAGTCACTAAAGTCCATGGTCAAGATCACTTGGATCACATTTCTTCCCCATTCTGATGTCTGGTCTTAACAACAACTGCACCTCTTGACCATGTCTGCATGCTTTAATTCATTGTGTTGCTACCACATGATTGCCTATTAGATATTTGTATTAACAAGCAGGTGTACCTAATAAAGTGGCCACTGAGTATATGTCAGTGATTCTGACAATTACCCTGAGTTCTCCCTCAGATCTGTATGTGACTGTTTTTGTCAACACCAACCTCCCTTCCCCTTCCAGCACCCAGCACTTCTCTCTCCATGGTTACAAAACCTTCTTTTAAATTTGATAGAAGAGCCTGTCAGCCTCTACTGGTTGGAAAAGAGACCCCAAGTCGTCTATTCAAGTCTGCTGATGTCTGGAATGTACCTTGCCCCCTGGGTATCTTTCACAGGGCGATGATGCCACGTGGAACTGTAGGAGCAGGTGGCCTGCTAAAAATGGGCAAGGCAGCTTCCTGTTTTTGAGATAAGTTTATCTTGAGGGTAAAACTGAACAAACGTGGTCTCTAATTTGCAAACGGCAGTGTGTTTAGGTTGCAAGAAGGGCTCGAAGTGAAGGTTACGTTGCGATACCCTAGCATCAGGCAGAGGTGAAAGAAAGACTGTATGGGATGAGTAATGTACCCGCGAGAAAGCAGAGACAAGAAACTACAGACATCGTACCAGTGAAAAACTGTCAGGCACAATTAGTACAAATGTATTACATCAGCAACATTCATGATGTGTTTATGCCAGTTGAAAGCTTTAATTAATTTCACCTGGAGCATAGGGGTGGTAGATTGTCTGTCCGTCATGTCTGACAATGACAGAAACCTATGTGGGAGTGTTTTTAAAGTGTAAGATCCATTGCTCGGGCCAGTTCCACTCTCTCAACCTTGGAAGTCCAGGTCCAGTGATACAAGTAGTCATCACAACTGGGGTCTTCCTTGTTTAAAATGACTTCTTTTGTACCTTGTCATGCCCTTTACTGTCCATGAAGAGCTGTAGAACCAGTTCCTGGCTGTTGGATCTCACTGTCGATCTCAGCATCCCAGTCTGCCAGAGCTGACTTTGCCTGCTAGGACAGGCATGTCTCTATCTCACTCACCTATGAGGCCTGGTGGCTACTCACACCTGGTTTGCCTGCCTGTTGAAGCAGTCTACTTGGGCAAGACTGCTGTTGCATGCATAAAGCCACTTAGAGCCACAGGTGAGAGCTGAATGAGCAATGATTTCGGTGCAGATCAAAGGGACTAAGTAAATAACAGATTTGTATGAAGTAGATGGGCCAAAGGGCCTGTTCCTTTGCTCTAGTGCAATTTGATCACTTGTTTTCTAATTACCTCTTGCCTAAGCAAAAACTTGGACCCACTGCAATTTGCCTTTCGCCACAGTAGGTCTACAGCACGTACAATCTCACTTGCTTTCTCACTCAGCACTGGATCACCTGGGCAGTAGCAATACCTACATCAGGCTGTTGTTTATTGATTACAGCTCAGCCTTCAACACCATCATACCCTTAATTTAATCAACAAGCTCCAAAACCTAGGCCTCTGTACTTCCCTTTGCATCTGGATCCTTGACTTCCTATCGGGAGACCACAGTCAGCATGGATTGGAAATAAATCTCCTTCTCGCTGACAGTCAACACTGGATCGCTGATTGGGTGGTGTTGTCACAGTAACATTGCACTCGATGTCAGTAAGACAAAGAAATTGATAGTGGACTTCAATTAAGGGAAGTTAAGGGAGCAGACACAAGTCCTCATCAAGGATTGGCGGTGGGAAAGGTGAGCAGTTTCAAGTTTCTGCATGTCAACGTCTTTGAAGATGTATTCTGGGCCCAACATATTGATGCAATTACAAAGAAGTTATATTTCATGGGAGTTTCAGGGGACTTGGTATGTCATCAAAGAATTGAGAAAATTTCTACGGATGCACCATTCTAACTGTTCTAGCATGGAGAGGATTGGAAAAAGCTGCAGACTGTTTCAAGATCAGCCAGCTCCGTCATGAGTACCAGCCTCTCCAGCATCGGGGACATTTTCAAAAGGTGATGCCTCAAAAAGGCTGTGTCCACCATTAAGGACCCCCATCACCCAGGGCATGCCCTTTTCTCATTGCTACGGGAGGTACTGGAGCCTGAAGGTACACAGGTAATTTTTTTTAGGAACAGCTTCTTCGCCTCCGCTATCAGCTTTCTGAATGGACAATGTATACCATCTCACTACTTACTTTCTTTTTTTTACTCTTTTTGTGCTATTTTAATTTAAAATTATACACCTAGACCTTTGAATATTCAGTAGGTTTCAGTGAGATCCCCACCCCACTACGTTATTCTAAGCTCCAGCAAGTACAGGCACAGAGCCATCAAATGCTCCTCATACGTTAACCATTTCATTCCTGATATCATTTCCATGAACCTGACCTTCATCTCATATCCATGTCACAGACCTTCAAGCGCAGAGCAGGGGCCTAGGCTCCAGATGTCCTCCATCCCCATGTTCACATCACTGGCCTTTGAGCATGAAGCAGAGGCCTAGGCTTCAGATGCCCTGCATCATCCTTCCACATCACTGGCCTTTGAATGGTGAGCAGAAGCCTAGATTCCTAGCTGATAATATAGTCTGCATCTTTATTTTGCTGATTCCCAACCAATCTAACCTTTCCTTGTGAGACTACCTCCTCCCCTATTTGGCCTCATTCTTCTGATGCTTCTCTGAAAGATCAGTGGAGCCAGCATCCAACAAGCAGCCGAGCTTTACTCCAACCTTTGCTGAGTAGCAGATTAAAAAGGGATTTGAAAAGGTGTTTAAAATCAGGAAGTGTTTTAACAAAGTAAATAAAGAGAAACCGTCTCCACAGGCAGGAAGCTCAGTGTCCCAAGGGCACAAATTTAAGGTTATTGCCAAAGGAACCAGAGGGGAGATGAGGAAGTAAAATTCTGTGCATATTATTATGATCAAGAAATTTCTGTCTTTGAAATCATAGGATGGTGACGTAAGACTTGGAGGCCATTCAGCCCTCTGAGCCCATTCCAGCCCTCTGCAGCTATTCTACTCGCCTGACCTTTCTATGAAAGCCTACAATTCCTTTCTTTCCAATTGTAGCTTAATAAAATTCTGATTAGACCACACTTGGAATATTGTGTTCAATGCAGTTCAGTTGCATCATTGTAGGAAGGATGTGGCAGCTTTAGTGAGGGTGCAGCGGAGATTTACCAGGATGCTGCCTGAGTTAGAGAACATGTCTTATGAGGACAGGGTGAGAGAGCTGGGGTTTTATCTTTGGCATTAAGGAATGTGAGAGCTGACTTAATAGAGGTGTACAAGATGATAAAAGGCGTGGATTGAGAGAACAGCCAGAGACTTTGCTCCAGAGCACAAATGGCTGATATGAGAGGGCATAGTTTTAGGGTGAAAGGAGGAAAGTATTGGGGGGATTTCAGAGCTAGGGAGTGGTTGGTGTATCGAATGTGCTGCCAGGGGTGGTGGTAGAGGCAGATAATTAGGGAAATTTAAGAGACTCTTAGTCAGCACATGGATAATAGGAAATGAAAGGCTATGTGAGAGGGAAGAGTTGGATTGATTTTGGGGTAGGTTAAAAGATTAGGACAACATCCTGGGTTAAAGAGCTTGTACTGTGCTGTACAGTAGTACAGGCGGTTAGGTAATTCTTTACAATACCAGTGGCCCAGGCTTAATCCTATCTGTGAGGAGTTTGTACGTTCTCCCCGTGACCATGTGGATTCTGACTGGGTGCTCCAGTTTTCTCTCACCTTCCAAAGACATACTGTATGGGCCAGGGTTAGCAACTTGTGAGCATATTATTTTGGTGCCAGAAGCATGGCAACACTCGCAGGCTTCTCACAGCTCAATCCTCAGACTGTGTTGGTCATTGAGGCAAACGATGCCGTTCACTGTAGGTTGCGATGTTTCAATGTGAATGTGACAAAGCTAATCTTTATCTTCATGTCCCATGTTCTATGTCAGGAAACCAAAATTTTAACAAGAGATTTGGACAAATACGTAGAAAGCAAAAGACAGTGTGTACTAGAAATATAAAATGTTAACAAGGAATACTGTAAATACTTTGCACATCAGGCAGCGCCTATGGAGGGAAATGGACAGTCAACATTTCAGGTCCCCACCCTTCATCTGGAATGAAGAATAAAGGGAATGCAGTGCGAAGAGGTGGAGTGAAGGGATGGAGCAAGAGCTGGCAGGCTCCTCACATCCTAATTCTGACTATCCCCCCTCTGTATCAATCCACATCTAAAATTTGACTGTCCATTGATGCTACCTGACATGCTGAGTTCCTGCAGCTGCTTGTTTACATGCTCCATAAGAGCCTGGAGACCCACGTTCAACCATTCAGAAACAGCTCCTTCCTCTCCACCATCAGATTTCTGAACGGTCCATCAACTCATGAACGTTACCTCATTATTCCTTTGTTTGCAGTACTGTACTTTTATTTTACAATATATTGTCATTTGCTCCACGCTGCTGCTGCAAAACCAATTTCATGTTATATAAGTAAATGATAATCAAGCTAATTCTGATGCAGTTTAACCTAAGTTGAGTCTAGAGGATTCATTGACACTGTTCCCCACAGTCTGGTGTGAGTAGGGGTTTGGGGATCAAAGCTTCATGTGCTGGGACCCTCCCCTTTCAGTTACCAGTGTTTCGGTTAAGTGTCAACCGAACAGAGTGTGACAGATAGATGCAGACTCCCTGAGAGCTGGTTAAAGGAAACGGATGTCTACATCAAGAAGAATGACCAGTGCACCACGGAAAAGCTCAGCTGGGTCGGAAGCCAAGGCTACTGGTGTGGAACGAACCCATGTACCAGTGAGGAGAAACTGTCTGCACATCTCACAGTTTCACAGTCGTTGAACATTGAACATGAAAAGGTACTGCACAGTACAGGCCCTTCAGCCCATGGTGTTGTGCTGACCACCACCTGTTTATTTAATCACAAGATCACAAGACAAAGGAGCAGAAGTAGGCCATTCGGCCCATCAAGTCTGCTCCGCCACTCCACCATGAGCTAAACCATTCTCCCATCTAGTTCCAATTTCCGGCTTTTTCCCCATATCCCTTGATACCCTGACTAATTAGATACCTATCAATCTCCTCCTTAAACACCCTCAATGATCGGGCCTCCACAGCTGTATGTGGCAATGAGTTCCATAAATCCATGACCCCCTGGCTAAAAAATTTCTCCTCATCTCTGTTTTAAATGGGCACCCTCTAATTCTAAGACTGTGGCCTCTTGTCCTGGACTCACCCACCAAGGCAAACAGCCTTTCCACATCTACTCTGTCCAATCCTTTCAACATTCAAAATGTTTCTATGAGATCCCCTCTCATTCTTCTATACTCTAATGAATACAGTTCAAGAGCCGACAAACGCTCCTCATATGTTAGCCCCTGCATTCCAGGAATCATCCTCGTAAATCTCCTCTGAACTCTTTCCAACATCAGTACATCCCTTCTAAGGTAGGGGGCCCAAAACTGCACGCAGTATTCCAAATGAGGTCTCACCAGTGCCCCATAGAGCCTCATCAACACCTCCTTACTCTTATACACTATTCCTCTTGAAATGAATGCCAACATAGCATTCGCTTTCCTTACTGCCGATCCAACCTGGTTGTCAACCTTTAGGGTATCCTGCACGAGGACCCCCAAGTCCCTTTGAACTTCCGATTTTTGAATTTTCTCCCAATCTAAATAATAATCTGCCCGATTATTTCTTCTTCCAAAATGTACAACCGTACATTTCTCAACATTGTATCTCATCTGCCATTACTTTGCCCACTCCTCTAAACTGGCGAAGTCTCTCTGCAACTTTTCCGTTTCTTCAACACTTCCTGCTCCTCCACCTATCTTGGTGTCATCCGCAAACTTAGCCACAAAACTATTTAATCCATAATCTAAATCATCGACGTACATTGTAAAAAGAAGCGGCCCCAACACCGACCCCTGCGGAACACCACTGGTCACGGACAACCAATCAGAATAGGATCCCTTTATTCCCACCTTTTGCTTTCTGCCTATCAGCCAATGCTCCACCCATTCCAATATCTTTCCTGTAATTCCATGGGCTCTCATCTTATTAAGCAGCCTCTTTTGCGGCACCTTATCGAAGGCCTTTTGAAAATCCAAATACACAAAATCCACAGCCTCTCCCTTGTCAATCTTATTTGAGATTATCTCAAAAAATTCCAATAGGTTGGTGAGGCAGGATCTTCCCTTCATGAAACCATGCTGACTTGGGCCTATCTTGTCATGCACCTCGAGGTATTTCATAACCTCATCCTTGAGGATCGACTCCAATAGCTTTCCAACTACCGATGTCAGACTAATAGGCCTGTAACACACATAAAAATTGCTGGTGAATGCAGCAGGCCAGGCTGCATCTATAGGAAGAGGTACAGTCGACGTTTTGGGCTGGAACCCTTCGTCAGGACTAACTGAAAGAAGAGGTAGTAAGAGATTTGAAAGTGGGAGGGGGAGGGGGTGATCCGAAATGATAGGAGAAGACAGGAGGGGGAGGGATGGAGTCAAGAGCTGGACAGGTGTTTGGCAAAAGGGATATGAGAGGATCATAGGACGGATGGGGGGCTTAGGGAGAAAGAAAGGGGGGGAAGGGAGGATGGGCAAGGAGTGAGAGGGACAGAGGGAGAGAAAGGAGAGAGAGAGAAAAAATAAACAATTTTTTAAATAATAAAAGATAAATAAATAACGGATGGGGTACGAAGGGGAGGTGGGGCATTAACAGAAGTTAGAGTCTGTAATTTTCTTTTTGCTGCCTCCCTCCTTTCTTAAACAGTGGAACTACATTTGTGACCTTCCAGTCCTCCGGAACCATGCCAGAGTCTATTGATTCCTGGAAGATCATTTCCAATGTCTCCACAATCTTCAAAGCCACCTCCTTCAGAATCCGTGGGTGCACCTCATCCAGTCCGGGAGACTTATCTATTCTTCGTCCACTTAGCTTCCTAAGCACTTTCTCTCTAGTAATCTTGACTGTACTTAATTCTATTCCCTGATACCTCTGGCTATCAAGTATGTTGCTAATGTCTTCCACTGTGAAGACCGATGCAAAATACTCATTTAGTTCCTCTGCCATCTCTTTGTTATCCATTATAATTTCTCCAGCATCATTTTCAAATGGTCCTATATCTACCCGTGTCACTCTTTTACTCTTCATATATTTAAAAAAACTCTTAGTATCCTTTTTTATGTTAATTGCCAACTTCCTTTCTTAATTCATCTTTTCTTTCCTAATGACTTCCTTAGTTTCCTTCTGGAAGTTTTTAAAAGTCGTCCAGTCCTCAGTTTTCCCACTAATTTTTGCTTCCTTGTACGCCATCTCTTTTGCTTTTATTTTAGCCTTAACCTCTCTCGTTAGCCACATTTGTGCCATTTTTCCACTCATGATTTTCTTTTTTCTTGGAATATGTTTTTCCTGCACTTTCCTTATTTCTTGTAGGAATTTCACCCAATTCTGCACTACCGTCCCTCCATCTAGCTTACTTTTCCAATCGACTTGGGCCAGTTCCTCTCTCATACCACTGTAATTTCCTTTGTTCCACTGAAATATCGATACACCTGACACCAGCTTCTCCTTTTCAAATTTGAACCTGAACTCAGTCATATTATGATCACTACTTCCAAGGGGTTCCATTACCTCCAGCTCCCTAATCGCCTCAGGTTCACACTAATTTACACTAATCCCATCTACCAACACTTTGACCATAGCTTACCATGCTGGTAATTCAAGTGCTCATCCACGTGCTTTTTAAATGTTGTAAGAGTCTCTGTTTTAGGTAGTGAGTTCGATTCCAACCATCCTCTAGATGAATTTTCTTTTTCTCATGTTCCCACTAGATCTCTTTTTCCTCACGTTAAACTTACTCCAGGTTCAATATTCAAGCTGGTTTATAGTCATTCTTCAGTACGCAAGTGTAAAGGAGAACAAGATGATTGTTACTCTTGATCTGATGCAGCATAAAAAACACAGTAAGTATAAATATAAAAACAATCCGTTTTAAAAAAAATATATAAGTAACTGCAACATGCATAGAATAATTTTATGTACATAAAGTGACAGTAGGTGATGTAGTAGTGGTGGTGGTTGGGGGCGGGGTTGTGGTGGGTTAATGGTAGAGGTGTTGATCAGTCTAATGGCTTGGGGTAGTAGCTGTTTTTGAGTGTGGTGGATGCTACATAGACTCTTCCTCGATGGGAGTGGGACCAGTCCAGAAGCTGGGTGGGTGGGATCCTTTATGATATTGCTGGCCTTTTTCTAGCACCTTTCTGTATATATGTCTTTGATGGTGGGCAGGCTGATGTTGGGGATTTGGGGATGCTCTCTGATCTTAGGTGCCTCTGTCACGGGGATAAATTTCCAGGTATCTGCCTTTTCAACCTCTTTCATGATTATGTACACCTCTGTCAGGTTTCCCCTCCAAGGAAAACAGAGCCAACCTTTCCAGTCTCTTCTTATAACTGAAACATTCTGTCGCAGGCAACGTCCTGGTGAATCTCCTCTGCACCCTCCCCAGCACAGTCACTTCCATCCTGCAGTGTAATAACAAGAACCGTACACAATATCCCAGCTGTAGGCTAATCAAAATTATAAAAAGTTGTACCAAGAAGTCCCTGCACTTAAGCTCTATATGCCAGCTAAGGAGGGCAAGCTTCCTGTGTGCTATCTTCACCAATCCATCTACCTGTGCTGCCACCTTCAGGAACCTTTTAACTTCTACACCAAGTTCCCTCTGTTCCTCAATGTACCCTGGGACACTACCAATCTCAGCAGATGTCCTACCCTTCCTCGACCCTTCAGAATGCATCACCGCACTCTCATCGGGATTAAATTCCATCTGCTCTTACCCTGCCCAATTTACCAGCTGAGCAGCGTCATTCAGTAGCCCAAGATTAGGATCAAGGAACAAGGATCAACTTTATTCACCATGTATATGTCAGGGTCCAACATGCAACAAAAACAATGTTCAACATTCTTAACGAATAAAGAATTATATACAAATAAAATGTGGATGTGGAATAAAGTCTGTGTCAATACCTAAGTATATAAATTTGAGCCGGCCACTGGCGTAATAGCATCAGCAGTGGACTTCAGGGGGGTGATCCTGAGTTCGAATCCAGCCAGGTCCCGGCCTCGGCAGCAGCAATGTCTGCACGGAAGAAAGGCCTGGCAATCTACTTCCGTATCTTGCCATGAAAATCCTATGGACAACTGCACTATCCATGGGTCTCCATGAGTCGCTGCAGACTACATGACACTCAACAATAACACCAACAACAAATACATAAATATCAACATGCATTTACAATGCAAACAGTATTATAAAAACCGGTATAACATCTTTACAGTGTAATTGTTAATAGTTGTTATTATTAACAATTTACTACCAGCAACATCGCAAATTTTCATGTCATCTGCAAACTTCCTTCTCTATATTTATTTCATAGATTTATTTGGCTTCCCCTATTTTCTCTCCCTGAATGCATTTTCTACTCCCCTTCTCATGTCTCATGTCACCTGCCAACACAGCCACAGCAGAATCCCTTCCTGTGATACAGGACCTGAACATTATAAGTTCAAAGTAAATTTATTATCAAAGTACCTATATGTCACCATATACTACCCTGAGGTTAATTTTCTTGCAGGCATTCATAATTGAACAGCAGAATCCCTTCCTGTGATACAGGACCTGAACATTATACGTTAAAAGTAAATTTATTATCAAAGTACCTATATGTCACCATATACTACCCTGAGGTTAATTTTCTTGCAGGCATTCATAATTGAACAAAGAAACACAATAGAGTCAATGAAAACCTGCACACAAAGACTGACAGACAACCAACATGTAAAAAAACACAATTGTAACACCCTGGGAAAGGTTTCACTGCTCACGTAATGGTCTTTCTGTGAAAGCAGTGTTTAGGTTATGGTTAGAGATAACGGGTGCTTTGGAATGTGAGCCGTCCAATGACGGGAGGTTGTTTTCGTGTTGTGTGCCTGACGCCGGTGTGAACTGGGTTTCGGTTCGGCGGGAGATGAAGGGAGAAGACACCGGAGAGAAGAGGTTGTAGGTCTCGGCCCGGAGTAGGGCCATGATTCGACGAAGCCCGAGGTGATCGAAGGAGGTTCAGCGAAAAGGAAACTGTGAGCTCCAACTTGTGCACATTAGACTGTTACATTAAAATCGGCCCTTTTCTTTTTTTGTTTCTTCTTTACTAACCCTTTAGTCAAATTAAAATTTACAAAGCTAAATCGTTTAATTGCACGCAGTCTACTGTCTGTTATTCGGTGGTACTTATTTGTAACAGGGTAACGAATCACACAGCATCCACACAAACGGGGATTTAATGGGCTTGCGCTTCAATCTCCCACATTTGGCTGGGTAGGAGATTGTCTTCCCTAGACTTATGCAGCCGAGAGAGCCAGAGTGTCTCACAATAAACAAATACATGCATACATGCAAACATAACACCTCGTGGGCTTATCAACGAAATGTTGAGGGTGCCCACCTGATGACCCTGATGACGTACCTACTCTCCCTTCTTGTCACCACTCCAAGCTCACTGCCAACATCGAGAGTGCCGACTTACCATAGGGATTGAAACATCAAGTCCTAGTAGCTCTACTGAGAACATGAGTCATAGAGCCCTTGAAAGTAAGCCCATAGGTTGTGTTCAGTGATTAGTTCAGTGTTGTGGTGATTGAATTTATCCACACGGATTCAGGAGCCTGATGGTTGTAGAGTAATAACTGTTCTTTCACCTGCTGGTGTACCTCCTTTCCGATAGCAGCAGTAAGAAGAGAGCATGACCTCTATAGTAGGGCTTCTGGATAATGGACGCTTCTTGTAAATGTACTCAATGCGATGAGGGTTTTGCCTGTATCTACCATTATTTTGAGGGCTTATCCATTTTTGGGCATTGGTGTTTCCATACCAGGCTATGATGCAGCACATACACTCCACTGTGCCTCGATAGAAGTTTGTCAAAGTTTGAAATGACATGCTGAACCTGTGCAAACTTTAGAAGCAGTGATCTATGCCCATCTGACATTATTGGCTTCAATTATCAACACTGAAAAATCCAAATGCAAATTTGGCAGGTCTTTCCTAAACACCTTGATCTTGTGACTTTAATTCTCCATCCTACACTCTCATTCTGACATCTCCACCTCTCTTCACTCAAAGCCCATCCTCTCCTATCTCTTTATTACAGCCTCCAGAACAAAGTAGTTTCAGAGTCGGAGTCACCAGTGAAACATCAAGTTCAGGTAGGCTGCAGAAGGACTAAGAGACATTAGGAGAACGGGCAAGAGAGTGGCAGATGAAACACAATGTTGGAAAATGTTGGTGCACTTTGGTAGTAGAAATAAATGTGCAGACTATTTTCTAAATGGGAAGAAAATCCAAAAATCTGAGCTGCATAGGGACTTGGGAGTCCTTGGGAAGAATACCCTAAAGGTTAACTTGTAATCGGTGGTGAGGAAGGCAAATGTAATGTTAGCACTCATTTCAAGAGGTCTAGGATACAAGGACACAGATGTGATGCTGGAGCTTTCTAAGGCAGTGGTGAGGCCTCACCTTAAATATTGTGAACACGTTTGGGCTCCTCATCTAACAAAAGATGTGCTGACATTGGAGAGGGTTCAGAGGAGGTTCACAAGGATGATTCCGGGAATGGAAGGTTTATCATACAAGGGACATTTGGTAGCTTTGGGTCTGTACTCACTGGAATTTAGAAGAATGAGGGGGGAACATTGAAACCTTTCAAATGTTGAAAGGCCTAGACAGAGTAGATGTGAAAAAGATGTTTCCCATGGTAGGGGAGTCTAGAACAAGACTGCCTCAGGATAAAGGAGCATCCATTTAAAACAGGAATGCAGAGAAATTTCTTTAGGTGGTGAATTTGTGGAATTTATTGTCACAGGCAGGTATAGAGGCCAGGCCGTTGGCCGCATTTAAGGCATAGGTTGATAAGTTCTTGATTGGACACAACATCAAAGGTTACAGGAAGTGGGGCTGAGGAAGGGAAAAAAGGATCAATCATGATTGAATTGCAGAGCATATTTGATGGGCCAAATGGCCTAATTCTGTTCCTATGTCTTATGGTCTTCAAGTTCAAGTCTAATTATCAATCAACCATACCAATAAGCCAAACGAAACAGCATTCCTCTGGAGCCTGGTACCCAACACAGTACTGACAGTCGCACACACCACACAGCACATACAGAACATATAACTACTTCAACAAAAAAACAGTCACAAAAAAATATCTACCCCAAGTCCCTGAGTGGCATGGTCTGTAGATTGATGATGCATGGGATGTTGTCCTGGAGCCATGTTTCTACAAGAACAAGCACGTAGCAAACGCCCAATGCACTTGAGCAGATGCAGATGAACACAATCCAGTCTTCCACTGAGAAAGCACTGGCGGACAGCACGATGGGAGGACCCAGCAAGGACTCCAGCGTGCCCACTGTGCCTCTGCACTCTCCCACACTGCCTCTGGCACCTTCCCCCTGGGTGGCTGCAACAAGTGAACCTGCAATACAACAAACCTTGTTGTTTTGCAGCAGCAGTCATTAGAAAACTATAACTTGAAAAAATAAATTTTAAGAATGGAGCACAAAAAGAGAGAAAAATAATATTCAGGGATTCATGGACCTTTCAGAAATCTGATGGCAGAGGGAAAGTAGCTGTTCCTAAAATGTTGAGTGTGTGTCTTCAGCCTCTTGTACCTCCTCCCTGATGGTAGTAATGAGAAAAGGGCCAGTCCTGTGGTGGTGAGGGTCCTTAATGATGGATGTCCCCTTCTCGAGACTTTTGGAGATGCCCTCGGTGTTGGGAAGGATGGAGTCCATGATGGAGCTGGCTGAATTTGCAGCCCTCTGCAGCTTTTCCTGATCCTGGTGAAGGCATTGACGCCTTCATACCCAGCAGTGATGCAACTAGTCAGAATGGTCTCCCTGGTACATCTGCAGAAATTTGCGAGAGTCTTTGGTGACATACCAAATCTCCTGAAGTATCTAATGAAATATAACTGCTGGTGTGCTTTCTTCACAATTGCATCAATATGTTGGATCTAGCATTGATCTTCAGAGATGTTGACACCCAGGAACTTGAAGCTGTTTATCCTTTCCACTATTAACCCCTCGATGAGGGCAGGTGTGTGTTCCCTCGACTTCCCCTCCCTGAGGTCCACAATCAGTTCCTAGGTCACGGTAACGTTGAGGGCAAGGTTGTTGTTTTGACACCACTCAACCAGCTGATCTATTTCTCTACTGTACAGCTTCTTTCAGATTAGAGCTCAATAACTTCCCACAATTGTACAGATTGATAAGGTGGTAAAGAAGTCTTTGCTAGTCAAGCATTGAGTTTAAAAATCCAGAAGCTGCAGCTCAATAAAGCTCTGATTTGGCCACATCTGGAGCTTTGCATTCAGTTCTGATTACCCCATTACAGGAAGGATGTGAAGGGTTCGGGGAGGGTGCTGTCTGGATTAGAAGGCATGTGGTATAATGAAAGGTTAAACAAATGTGGGTCATCTCTGTACAGCAGTGGAAGCTAAGGGGAAAGCTGATAGAAGTTTATAAAATTATGAGAGGGATAGTTAGAACAGACAGGGGTTGAAATGTCTTCTTTTTCTTTTCAAATCTTTTTATTGTTATATTATACAAGAAAAATAACACGAGTACATTGAAGTAACAACACTTACAATGCCTCAAAAAAATCTTAAAGATTGAAAAAAAAATTTGTGATAACAAATAAAAATCTACTAAGCAGAAAAGTGAGAGAAAAAAAAGAACCCATTAGGTGTACAACCCCGGAGTCATGCGTCATACAAAAAGCTTCTAAAAATAAACATCCAACTGCCAGCAAGAAAAGAAAATATACTAAAAAATTTACAATTAGATTGTGGAAAAATTATATCAATTAACTCAAATGATAATAATGAGTAAATGAGCCCCATCTTTTCTCAAAATCAAATAAAGGTTCAAATGTTCGACTTCTAATTTTCTCCAAACTAAGACATAACATCTCTTGAGAGAAGCATTGTGACGAAGTGGGAGCTGATGTATCTTTCCACTTCAACAAAATGGCCTTCCTAGCTATCAATGTAACAAATGCAATAACATGTTGGTCAGACACAGAAATACCATGAATATTTTGAGGAATTATTCCAAAAAGCACAGTTAATTTATTAGGTTGTAATTTAATTTTTAAGTGCTTTAGAAATTGTTGAAAAAACTGACTTCCAGAACTGTTCCAATATAGAACAAGACCAAAACATATGTGTCAGTGTAGCTATCTCAGTTTTACATCTATCACAATGACTATCAACATAAGAAAAGATCTTAGAAAGTCTCTCCTTTGTCAAATGATAGTGATGTACAATTTTAAATTGAATCAATGAATGGCTAGCACAAATTGAAGAAGAGTTAATCAACTTCAATATCCGCATCCAATCCTCCGTCATAAAAGTGAAGTTAAGTTCCTTTTCCCAATCCTGTTTAATCTTAGATAAAGGACGTTTATCCCATTGATGAAATGTCTAATACTAGAGGGCATGCATTCCCTCAGTCTTGCTGCTCCAGAGAAAACAACTCATGTTTGTCCAACCTCTGCTTCCAGCCCTCTTATTCAGGCAGCACCCCGGTAAGGAAAAAAATCCAACAAGGAGATTTCCGACCCCATTGTTAGCATTGTGCTAACCGCTACCCCTCTGCGGCACTGTGGCATAGCGGGTAGCGTAACACTACTATAGCACCAGTGACCAGGGTTCAGTTTCCGTCACTGTCTGTAAGGAACTTTTACATTCTCTCTGTGATCAGTGGGTGCTCCAGTTCCCTGCCACATTCCAAGGGTGTATGGGTTTGGGTTAGTAAGTTGTGGGCGAGCTATGTTGGCTCCGGAAGCATGGCCACACTGCAGAGCTGTCCCCAACACATCCTCGGACTGTGTTGATCGCTGACAGAAACAATGCATGTTTCGATGCACATTTGACAAATAAAGCTGATTCTTAAAAACCCTCAGTTAAAGATGGGCTGAAACTTCTGAAGATGGCACCTATAAATGATGGCTCTTTGCATGCAGCTCTGATGGGGATCATCAAATCCACAGACATAGTCACGTACACTTCAGTAAACAACATCATTTCAAGTCATTTAAAAAATCGATTGATGCTCAAATCTAGTGATATCAGTGAGCCACCGACTACAGACTCAGGTCCTGAGCACAGTTCCCCTTTCTGAAAACAGAAGCGTGGAAGCCAAGCCTGTCTGCGGGTACGATTGAAACGCTGTGGCTTCAGACCACCGTGCCTGGCTGTCCTACTTGGTGAATGCACAGTCTCTGGCAAATAAAACTGAAGCCCTCAGAGAAAGATTGCAATACCAGAGGGACCTCAGGGACTCACACCCCCCCATTTTGGACACAGCACTGCAGCCCAACGGCTTCACCATTCTCCGCAAAGACAGGACAGCTCAGTCTGTTAATGATAGAGGAGATGAACTAAGCTTTATGATTAACTCATCATGGTGCACAGACATGTCGGTTCTGTCTCAATCCTGCTCCCCCGACCTCGAACATCTAGTGGTCAAGTGTTCTCCATTTGATCTGTTGAGGGAGTTTTCTACCACCGTCCTGGTAGCAGTGTGCATTTC
Organism: Mobula birostris; assembly: GCF_030028105.1. Taxonomy (NCBI): domain Eukaryota; kingdom Metazoa; phylum Chordata; class Chondrichthyes; order Myliobatiformes; family Myliobatidae; genus Mobula; species Mobula birostris. The sequence goes on along the minus strand of NC_092401.1, from coordinate 28,213,197 downwards.
TCCTCAGGCTAAAGTCAGGCAGGCTCTGGAAGAGCTGGACATTGAAGGTGTCTCTGAGCAACAAACACCAACATATCACCCGTGGAACCAAAGGAATCAACACACTTGACCACTGTTATACCACGACCAAGGATGTTTACCGTGTCATTAACACCCGCACTTTGGAAAGTCCGCTCACTTGGCTGTACTTGTACTCCCAGTGTATCTTTATCTGAACAAATATGCCACAGTTGTCACTGACTTCATCAAGACCTGGGTGGATGAGTGTGTATCTTTGAGAACATACTGGACATACCCAAACCAAAAGCTATGGATGAACCAGGAGGCTCTCACTCTGTTCCATTCAAGACCAGTAATCCAGGTCCAGGTACAATGTCCAGGTACTACTCACAGAAGGCTATCTTAAGAGCAAGATTACAATTCTGATTGAAGTTAGAGATGGAATCGGATGCACGTCAGCTCTTATAGGGTTGTAGGCCATTACTACCTACGAGGCGAAACCTAATATCGTGAATGGTTATGACGGTTCACTCCCAGATGAGCTCAATATCTTTTATGCACGCTTTGAAAGGGAGAATAAAACTACACCTCTGCAGTGTGTGGTGTCCTTGTGATCTCTGTCTCCGAGACTGGTGTCAGAACACCTTTCAGAGGCTGAACCCTTGCAAGGTGTCAGGCCCTAATGGTGTACCTGGTAAGGCATTGTAAATGTATGCTAACCAACTGGTGGGAGTGTTCAATGACATCTACAATCCCTCCCTGCTGCTTTCAGAGGTTCCTACCTTATTCAAAATGGCAAGAATCAGATGGGCCAAATGGCCTATTTCTGCTTCTATATCTTACGGTCTAAGGGCAAACTGAGCTGCCTTAATGACTGCCACCCAGTGGCACTCAGATCTACTGTGATGAAATGCTTTGAGAGATTGGTCATGGCTAGAATCAACTCCAGCCTAAGTAAAGTCCTGGACCTGCAACAATTTGCCCTTCGCCACAATTAATCTACAGCAGGTGCAACCTCACTGGCTCTCCACTTGGCCTTGGATCACCTGGATAAAGCAATACCTACCTCAAACTGCTGTTTATGAATTACAGGTCAGCATCAGTACAATGACACCCTCAGCTTTAATCAAAAGCTGGGTTTCTGTAGCTCCTTCTGTAACTGGATCCTTGACTTGCTCACTGGGAGACAACAGTCAGTGTGGATCAGAAATAACATCTCCTTGCTGACAATTAAAACTGGCACACCTCAGGGATGTATGCTTAGCCCACTGCTCTATCCTTCCTACACCCACAACTGTGTGCTAAGCACACCTCAAACAGAATCTGTAAATTTGCTGATAACAGAACTATGGTTGGAAGAATTTCAGATGGTGATGAGAAGGCATCCAGGTGCAAGGTAGATCAGTTTGTTGAATGGAGTCGCAATGACGCCCTTACGCTCAGTGTCAGTAAGACCGAGGAACTGCTTGTGGACTTCAGGAAGGGAATACACGCCAGTCCTCATCGAGGAGCCAGCAGTGGAAAGGGTGAACAATTTCAAGTTCCTGGGAGTCAACATCTCTGAAAGTCTATCCTGTGCCCAACATATTGATGCAATTACAAAGAATACACAATGGCAGTGATATTTCATTCAGAGTTTGAGGAGACTTGGTATGTCACCAAAGACTCGCAAATTTCTACAGGTGTAGGGTGGTGAGCATTCCAGCTGGTTGCATCACCAGTGGTATGAAAGGGTCACTGCACAGGATCAGAAAAAGCTGCAGGTGGTTGTAAACTCAGTCAGTTCCATCATGGTCACCACCCTCCACAGCATCGAGGACACCTTCAAAAGGCACTGTCTCTAAAATGCAGCATCCACCAGTAAGGATCCTCACCATCACTCAGGACATGCCGTCTTCTCATTGCCACCATCAAGGAGACACACTCACACTCAACGTTTCAGGAATAGCTTCTTCCACTCCGCCATCAGATTTTTGAATGGATAGTGAACCCATGAACACGTCTTCACCCATCAAAGTTGCTGGTGAACACAGCAGGCCAGGCAGCATCTCTAGGAAGAGGTACAGTCGACGTTTCGGGCCGAGACCCTTCGTCAGGACTAACTGAAGGAAGAGCTAGTAAGAGATTTGAAAGTGGGAGGGGGAGGGGAAGATCCAAAATGATAGATGAAGACAGGAGGGGGAGGGATGGAGCCAAGAGCTGGACAGGTGATTGGCAAAGGGGATATGAGAGGATCATGGGTCAGGAGGTCTGGGGAGAAAGAAATCTCCCAGTCTGCGTCGGGTCTCGCCAATATATAGAAGGCTGCATCGGGAGCACCGGACGCAGTATATCACCCCAGCCGACTCACAGGTGAAGTGTCGCCTCACCTGGAAGGACTGTCTGGGGCCCTGAATGGTGGTAAGGGAGGAAGTGTAAGGGCATGTGTAGCACTTGTTCCGCTTACAAGGATAAGTGCCAGGAGGGAGATGGTGGGGAGGGATGGGGGGGACGAATGGACAAGGGACGAATGGCTGGGGTGATATACTGCGTCCGGTGCTCCCGATGTGGCCTTCTATATACTGGCGAGACCCGATGCAGACTGGGAGATCGTTTCACTGAACACCTACGCTCCGTCCGCCAGAGAAAACAGGATTTCCCAGTGGCCACACATTTTAATTCCACGTCCCATTCCCATTCTGATATGTCTATCCACGGCCTCCTCTACTGTAAAGATGAAGCCACACTCAGGTTGGAGGAACAACACCTTATATTCCATCTGGGTAGCCTCCAACCTGATGGCATGAACAATGACTTCTCAAACTTCCGCTAATGCCCCACCTCCCCCTCGTACCCCATCCATTATTTATTTATTTATATACACTCACATTCTTCTTCTGTTTCTCCTTTTTCTCCCTCTGTTCCTCTCACTATACCCCTTGCCCATCCTCTGGGATTCCCCCCTCCCCCTTTTCCTTCTCCCTGGGCCTCCTGTCCCATGATCCTCTCATATCCCTTTTGCAATCACCTGTCCAGCTCTTGGCTCCATCCCTCCCCCTCCTGTCTTCTCCTATCATTTCTGATCTCCCCCTCCCCCTCCCACGTTCAAATCTCTTACTAACTCTTCCTTCAGTTAGTCCTGACGAAGGGTCTCGGCCCAAAACGTCGACTGTACCTCTTCCTAGAGATGTTGCCTGGCCTGCTGTGTTCACCAGCAACTTTGATGACTGTTGCTTGAATTCCCAGCATCTGCACATTTCCTCGTGTTAACACTTCTTCACTACGTTTCTGCTGTTTTCTTCACTACTTACTTAATTTAATTATATATATATATATATATATATATATATATTTCTTATTGTACTTTACAGTTTTGTAAAATCATCATGTATTACAATATACAGCTGCCACAAAACAGCAAAGGTCATGACACATGTCGGTGATATTAAACCTGACTTTAATTCTGGATTTACAGTGGTGACATGTTCTACAAGTAAATTAATTAAACACTCGAAGATTATGTTTCCTGACCTGTAAATCTATTGATGTGAATTAATGTTTTATTAGCTTATTTTTAACTATCCAGTGGCATGATTTTGTAATACCGATTGTGTTTTATGTTGATAACCAAGAGCATTGTTCACCATCTTGTTTCAAATCTCAACTACGTCACTATCAATTCATCTGTAAATGCTTTTATATCAAGTGTTTGCCATTTAAAAACTGCTAAACATAACATTCAGGATTTAAGATTGTTTATTGTCATTCTTCAGTACACTAGTATAGAGGAGAACGAAATGATTGTTACTCCGGATCTAATGCAGCATAAACGAGACACAATACACATCAAGAACAAAATGAAACACAATAAATATAAATATAAAAGCAATGGTATAAAACACAATGTACAAGTAACTGTTATAGACATAGACTGAGTCAAACTGTTGTAGACATAGACTAACTGTATGTACATAAAGTGACGCTAGGTGACATGTATGTAGTGGTGTTGGGGTAAGTTGATGGATAGAGGTGTTGGTTGGACTGATGGCTTGGGGGAAGTAATTGGTTGTGAGTCCAATGGTCCTGGATTATGTGTAGCCTCTCCCCTGATGGGAGTGGGACAAACAGTCCATGGGATCTTTCATATTGTTGGCCTTTCCCCAGCACCTTTCCATATATTGTACATGTACCTGATGGTGGGTAGGCTGCTGCTGCAGATGCGTTGGGCAGTTTTAGCTACGCCTGTCTGCCACCGTGCAGATTGCATACCACACGTGCACTGATGACAAAAAGGTCCTTGCGGAATGTTTCTTTTCACCGAGATTGACAGTGTAGATGAGGAGTTCCTCTGGCTGGCTGTCCACCATCCGAGATATGAATCAGGACTGAGGTGAGAAGAGACAGCCTCATTCCAAGGATGGGGAGCTTCTGGAATTCTTTTTATTGTGGTTCGTCCGTTGTCGTCGATGAAGACCTCGACACCATTAGTCACTTTGAGACTGTCTGAAGATGACTGGTCAGACCAATTTGGGCACGGAATGTCCTGGCACATGTTGGGCAGACATGTGTAGGCACTGCAGTTGTTGCGCTGGTGGCTCTGGACTTGCACAGCTCGCGCTTATGTTGTGCTTCAGCAATGCACCTTGCTTCGTAACCCTGACAGCCCTTGTGGGTGAGGCCGCGCCAGGTAGGGCGGTTTTGTGCCAGCATTTCCCAGGTGGTCGTGTCTATGTCAAATGACTTCAGGGAGGCCTTTAGTGTGTCTTTGTAAGGTTTCTTCTGATCTCCACGCCAGCGTCTTCCAGCAGAGAGTTCCCCATAAAGGAGCTGCTTGGGTACGCGCTCGTCCGGCATGCGGATGACATGACCTGCCCACCGGGTCTGTGCTCTCATCAGCAGTGTGTGGACTGATGGTAGACTTGCTCTGGAGAGATCTTCAATATCTGGTACTTTGTCTTGCCAACTGATGCCTAATATTCTGCAAAGACAAGTCATGTGGAAATGGTTGAGCTGTCTTCGATACGCAGTCCAAGTTTCTCAGGCATACAGGAGGGTAGTGAGTACCACGGTTCTGTAGACTCTCAGTTTTGTTTCTGGACTGATTCCTCGACGTTCCCATACAGTGAGAATGATGAGAAGATACAGGCTCTACTCGTTGAAAAGCATTGCCTTCATCGTGTCCATCAGAACGACCCATCATCAGCTGCCAAGAAAAACGCCATTACCAGTGCTCACAGGACAGTCCAGAATAAACTGTGTAAAACGCAAGATGCCTGGCTGAGCGTCAAGGCAGATGAAATACAGGGATACGCTGACAGAAACAACTTGAAATGATTCTATGAAGCCCTCAACACTCTCTACGGACCTCAGTCTCTCGGGAGATCCCTCCTCCTGAGTACAGATGGTACAACTCTCATTACACAGAAGGCTCAGATCCTGCAGAGACGGGCTGAACACTTTGATGCCGTCCTCAACCCACCGTCACCTATTAACCATGAGGTGATAGACAGGATTCCCCAGGTCGACATCAACAGCGCCATGGATAACCCACCGGTAGTAGCTGAAGTCACGAAAGCTGTCAGCCCGCAATCCAGTGGCAAAGCCCCAGGGGCAGACACCATACCTGCAGAGATCTACAAAGCCGGTGGTCTTGTTCTTACAGAGAAGCTCACCGAGTTGTTCCAGTCTTTCTGGAAGCAAGGATCCATTCCTCAGGAACTTAAAGATGCATCCATTGTACACCTCTACAAGAAGAAGGGCAATCGGCAAGTTTGTGACAACCACTGAGGAATCTCGCTGCTCTCCATCGCAGGAAAAACCCTTGCAAGAGTCCTGCTAAATTGTCTGGTCACTCATCCGGAGCTGGGCCTGCTGCCAGAGTCACAGTGTGGCTTTTGCAAAGGTCGTGGGACTATTGACATGATTTTTGCTGCACCAACGTCAGGAGAAGTGCCAGGAGCAGAATCGCGAACTCTACACAACTTTCGTTGACCTCACGAAAGCCTTCGACACTGTCTGCTGACAAGGCCTGTGGAGGATCATCTCAAAGTTCAGCTGCCCCGCCAGATTCATTCAGATGGTACGCCAGTTCCATGGTGGCCTGATGGCCAGAGTGCTGGACAGCGGAGAATCCTCTGAGGCTTTCCCAATCACCAATGGCGTCAAACAGGGCTGTGTGCTCGCACCCACACTGTTCAGCATTTACTGCCACGCTGAATGATGCCTTCCAGGACAGTGATGCTGGAATCAGCCTCAGGTACAGAGTGGATGGGAAGCTCTTCAACCTGAGGAGACTTCAAGCTATTACCAAAGTGAAGGAGACTGTTCTGAGAGACTTCCTCTTTGCCGATGACTACGCCCTGTGTGCTGGCTCGGAGCCAGAGATGCAAGTCAATATGGACAAATTCTCCACGGCTTGTGACAACTTTGGACTCACCATCAACATCAAAAAGACTGAAGTCATTCACCAGCCTGCCCCTCATGCACCGTATACAGTATCGAAAATCACAATCAAAGGACACAAACTACAGGCAGTGGACCAGTTTTCTTACCTTGGCAGCACCCTCTCCCGAGCAGTGACTATTGATACAGAAGTTAACTGCAGAATAGTGAAGGCAAGTTCTGCTGTCAGTAGACTGCGCTCCACTGTATTCTTTTTATAAGAGACTCGTGAAGCTCAGTCACTGAGTATATTCAACATCTCCAAAGGTCGTCACCTTATCATAGTGGAGAGGCTTCTGAGTTCCTGAGCTCCCAAGAGCGATGCTGTTAGGTGCTCGGCTCCTGGTAGGGTCACCCATGACGGTCAGGTCAAGGGGCAGGTTCCAGACAAAGAGCCATCCGACAAAATCCTTAACGGTGGAGCTGGCCGAAGAAGATGCCACATTATGAGGGCAGTGAAGGCAGAGGAAAGCTGGAGCAGTGAGGGGACCACGGTCATCTTGCACGGCATGCCACTGGACCCTGAGCTGTCAAAGACTATATGTTGCTGCCTGTAAACTGGTCTACCAACATTAAGTAAAGTCATGCACAGGCATTCTCCCTGAAGGGAATGACCCCTCAGGAGAGCATCGTACTTGACTCGAGTGATCACAGCTTGAATATAAAGTAAATTGATAGTCGAAGTCAAAGTCAAGTTCATTGTCATCTGCACAAGTATGTATGCAATGAAAAACCTACTTGCAGCAACTTCACAGATACATAGCATCAGGTAAGCAGCATTCATAAGGAAAACATAAATTAGATGTAAATTATACACCATTTCTACTTGAAAGGGCACAATTAGATTTCTTAAAATGTTTGTTTTAGTGCAAAGTGATCAAAATGGACACAGTATTGCGGCATTGTGGCAGTAATTAGATTTGTGCTTGTTGGTCAAGAGCTGAATAGTTGAAGGGAAGTGGCTGTTCCTGAACCTGGTGGTGTGAGGCTTCTGGATTCTGTACCTTCTGCCCAGTGGTAGCTGCAAGAAGGTGACATGGTGCAGACAGGAAGGATCTTTAATGAATGACGCTGCCTTTCCTGAGGCAGCGGCTCACGCAGGTACTATCGATGGTGGGGAGGGATATGCCCGTGATGGACAGACTCCACTACTCTCTGCGGGTTCTTGCGTCCCTGTTCATTTGAATTGTCATACTTGACTGTGATGCAGTCGCTCCGGGTACTTTGACAGTACATCTGTAGCAATTTGCTCGAGTTTTCAGTGACTAGCTGAGCCTCCTTAACGTCCTGAGGAAGTAAAGATGCTGGTGTGCCTCCCTTACGATTGCATCTACGTGCTGGGTCGGGACAGGTCACCTGATCCGTCAGCGCCCAGCAATTTAAAGCCTCACAGGGATAGCGCAGGAAACTGGTGGTGAGGTCATAGATTGGGTATTGAACGGATAGGCAAACACAACGGGTGGATAGTTCTCTGTCTGCTTCCGTTACCCACATTCCTTTATCAAATCTAAGAAGGAAAAACTAAATACATTGAGATAGTTGAAAAGGTAAAACGGAATGCAGAATGTAGTGTTGCAGAGAAATTGCTGTACAGGTATTGATTTCTCATTATCACATGTACCAAGGTACAGTGAAAAGCTTGTCTTGCATACTGTTCATACAAATCAAAGTCATTGCACAGTGCAACGAGCTAGTGTAGGGTAAAACAATAACGATGCTGAGAAAAGTGTAAAAACTACTGAAAGCTTGGAGTGTAGGTAAACGATCATAATGAGGTAGATTATGAGGCCAAGATTCCATCTTATTGTATGAGTTCTGTTCAAGAGTCTGAATAACAGTGGGATAGAAGCTGTCCTTGAGCCTGTTGGGATGTGCTTTCAGGCTTTTTTATCTTTGACCAATGGGAGCGAGCAGAAGAGGGAATGTTCAGGATGGGTGGGGTTTTGATTACGCTGGATGCTTTACCAAGGCAGCGAGGAGTGTAAACATAGTCCACAAATAGGAGGTTCATTTTAGTGATGTTCTGAACTGTGACCACAATTCTCTGCCATTTTTCTGCTGTTACACGCAGAGCAGTTGCCATACCAATAGACAATAGACATTAGACAATAGGTGTAGGAGTAGGCCATTCAGCTCTTTGAGCCAGCTCCACCATTCACTGTGATCATGGCTGATCATCCACAATCAGTACCCTTTTCCTGACTTCTCCCCATATCCCTTGACTCCGCTATCTTTAAGAGCTCTATCTAACTCTTTCTTGAAAGAATCCAGAGAATCGGCCTCCACTGCCTTCTGAGGCAGAGCATTCCACAGATCCACAACCCTCTGTGTGAAGAAGTTTTTCCTCAACTCCGTTCTAAATTGTCTACCCCTTATTCTTAAACTATGGCCTCTGGTTCTGGACTCCCCCAACATCCGGAATATGTTTCCTGCCTCTAGCGTGTCCAATCCCTTAATAGCCTTATATGATTCAATCAGATCCCCTCTCATCCTTCTAAATTCCAGTGTATACAACCCCAGTCGCTCCAATCTTTCAACATATGACAGTCCCGCTATCCCGGGAATTAACAATACCAAGCTGTTGTGCATTCAGACAGAATGATTTCTACGGTGTATTTATAAAAATTGCTAAGAGTGCTGAATTTCTTTAGCCCCCTGAAGAAGTAGAGGCACTGCTGAGCGTTCTAGGCCACAAAATCAACTTGGTTGGACCAGGGCAGGCTGTTGGTGATACAGTATTCATACCTCGGAACTTGACGCTCTAAACTCTCAGCATAAACAGCATTGATGTAGACAGGAGCATGTGAACTGCCCCCTTCCTGAAGTCAATGATCAGCACTTTTGTTTGGCAGACATTGAGGGAAAGGTTGTCATGGCAACATGTCAGTAATGTCTCTATCTCCTTCCTGTTCTCTGACTGCCCGTTACTTGAGGTGCAGCCCACTGGAGTCATTTCATCAGAGGTAGGCCGATGAGGTGCAAGAACCAGGCGGAGACGAGGCAGGCGGAGGGATCAAGAGTTCAATATTTTGGAACGGGAGCTCCATTCAAGAGTCTTATAACATCAGGTTAGAAGCTGTCTTTAAGCCAGGAGGTGCACGTCCTCAAGTTTCTGTATCTTCTGCCCAATGGGGTGGTGGGGAGAAGAGGGAAAGCCCTGTGTGGGGTGGGTTTTTGATTAATGATGGCTGCTTGCCCGAGGCAGTGGGAAATGTAAATAGAGTCCATGGGGGGGTGGTGAGGGGGAATGGTTTGCGTGATGGACCAATATTTGGTGAGAGGAGCCTGGTAAACATTGCATAATGCGTGGGCCAAATGCCCTTTTCTCAAGCTGCAACTTCAACACAAGGCAAGGATCCCATAGTCACTACCGTCCTTACTGAGACTTTTACTACAGAAACTAGCAGCCTTGGACATGCTACCACTATCAAAGGTAAATAAAGTTGTAAAGAGAACTTTTGGCACATTGGCCTTCATAAATCAAAGTGCTGGATACAGGAATTGGGATGTTACGTTGAAATTATGCAAGACACTGAAGTGGCCAAATTTGGAATATTGCGTGCAGTCTACCTATAGGAAAGATATCAATAAGCTTGAAAGAGTGCAGAGAAAATTTGCAAGGAGGTTGCCAGGACTTGAGGACCTGAGTTAAAAGGAAAGGTTGAACAGGTTCAGATTTTATTCCCTGGAGTGTAGGAAAACGAGGGGAGATTTGATTGAGACAGGCAAAATTATGAGGAGTAAATGCAACCAGGTTTTTTCCACTGAGGTTGGGTGAGACTGGAACTAGACGGTCATAGGATAAGGGTGAAAGGTGAAATACTTAAGGGGCACATGAGGGGGAACCTCTTCACTCAGAGGGTGGTGAGCGTGTGGAACGAGTTGCTCGTGGAAGTGGTGGATGGAGGTTCAATTTCAGCATATAAGAAAAGTTTGGTTAAATACTTGGTTGGAAGGGGCATGGAGGGCTATGATCCAGGTGCAGGTTGACAGGACTAGGCAGAATAACAGTTCAGATGAGCCAAAGAGCCTATTTCTGTGCTGAAGTGCTCTATGACTCTATGAGGCCCTTCAATGGTCAGGGTCAACCCTGGATATTGCCTCTTAGCTGTCTACATGACAAGCAAACTGGTACACAAGCCAGGGCAGCAGGATATGGAGAGCAAACTACTGGCCATGCAGCATGCTCCTCTTGTCCACCAGCTGATGAATCCAAGACAATGGCAGAGAACAATACGGTTTGGCAGCAGCAATGTCACAGGAGTTGCTGGTCAGCGTTGAACTCAATGTAGGACTGCCTATGGGACTCCAACTCTGGATGTCTTCGCGGGATTTACTCCCAAAGCCCTCCCCATGAGCGGGTATGGCCCCAAGGCAGCAGAGGTCTGAGATCAATTCTCCTTCTCCTAGATGAGCTGCCAACCATGGCTGATGAGTCCCCTCTGCCCCAGGTAACTGGTTTTAAGACATCAGTAAACCACGTTTGTTTCTTCTTCTGTCAATAGAAACAGTTTAGTAGCTAAGCCACACATGAAGGGCAGGAGCTGGACTTGATTGTCACAGGCTATTTGAGACACACACTATTGATAGCTTTTAATAGGTAGTGGGAGCTGATCTCCACTACCTCTCCTGGCTATAACAACTTTAGGGAATTCTATGAAGCTATGCCTATCACTTGACCTGAAGCTCAGTGCTGTCCAGGGGGTCTGGAAGGGGTTAACGTGGAGTCAGGAATTCAATGCTTTGTGTACTCCTAGAAGGCATCACAAAGACAGCAGCATTTTTGATGGCTGAGCGCAGATGCTGCACGCAAAGATTCTATTCCCCGTATAATAAAAAAATTAAAATAATAATAGCAGGAAAGGCTGCATGTCCGGTGGTCAATGTGGTCCTGAGGACCATGTTCAGGAAGATATTAGTCAGCTGATTCACACACTTCACACAAAGCAAAGGAGCATTATTTTCTCATTGCTTCCTCTCGCAAATACTGGAATTGACTGGCGAGGTTTTACCACAAACACAGGACTAACATGTCCAGACTCACTGGATGGCTGACACCTCCTCACATTGATGAGAACAAGGGCGTCCAGAGTTAACAGAAGCCGATCTTGAACTTGAATGCAAAGGAGGCACAAGGGGTTGCTGATGCTGGAATCGGGAGCAACACACAAACCGCTGGAGGAACTCAGCGCATCTGTCAGCATCTGTGGAGTGTGGATGTTTCAGGTCATAACCTTCTACCAGGACTGAGAGTGAAAATGGAAGATGGAGGAAAGGGAGAAAGGAGAGACAGGAACCACTCAGTAAACCACTTTCTCACCGCTCCTGCTCCCCTACTCACTCCAGCTGTGTCGCTTCTCCAGGGTCTCAACCCAAAACATTGGCAATTCCTTTCCTGTCACTGCTGCTCACCCCACTGATTGTGCTTTGCTCCAGATACAAAGGATTTTGATTGGAATTTTGTCACTGGGGGCTGACCAAGCCAATCTGGGCTTCCGTTTTACTTCAGAGGGGAGCTGTGTCATAGGAGGGGCTGTTATTGTTGAATGAGGTGTTAAACTACAAGCTGCCCTGTCACCTTTCCAAACTCTTGTGAGCATAGTCTGAACTTAGCATAGAACAGTGCAGCTCAGTACAGGCCCCTCAGCTCATGATGTTTTTCTAACATAACCTTTTAACCTATTCTGATCAATCAGACACTATCCTCCTACGTAATCCTCCTATACTTAGCTAAGAGTTTCTAAAATGTCCCTAATGTATCGACATCCCCCACCAACCTCAACAGTGCATTCCGGGTACACACTACTTTCCTGTGTAAAAAACCTGTCTCTGAACTCCCCCCGTATTTTCCTCTGCTCACCTTAAAAGGATTTCCTCTGGTGTTGGCCGCTGCTGCACTGAGAGAAAGGTATTGGCTGTCAACTCAGTCTATGTCTCTTATAATTTTATACACTTCTATTAAGTCACCTCTCATTCTGCTCTGCTCCAAATTTATTTAATATCTCACAGCTTCATGCAGGCAAATGGCCAGTTGGGCATTATGGTTGGCACAGAAAAACTGGGCATTACTCTGACTTTCAACACCCTCATCTGACAAATTAATCTATAGAGTCATACACAGGAGCAAAATTAGGCCACCTGGCCCATTGAGCCTTCCCCACCATTCAATCATGGCTGATTTATTTTCCCTCTCAACATCATTCTCCTGCCTTCTCCCCATAACATTTGGCGCCCTTCCGAGAACCTCTAAATATCCACCTTAAATATACCAAATAACTTGGCAATGAATGCAACAGATTCACTTCAATCTGTCTAAAGAAATTCCTCCTCATCTCAGTTCTAATGGGATGTATTTCTAGTCTGAGGCTGTGCCCACTAGTCCTCTCCCATCATTGGAAACATCTTCTTCATGGCAACTCTGTTGAGGGTTTTCAATATCAGTGGGTTTCCATGAGGTCCACCTTCCTTTTAAACTCCAGCAAATACAAGCCCAAAGCCATCAAATCTAGTCAACCTCCTCTGGCCCTCTCCAAGTCCAGTGCAACCTTACTTAGATGTTAAGCCCTAAATTGCTTGCAATGCAGGCTGACCAATGCCTTATAAAGCTTCAGCATTACATTGGTGCCTGCATGTTCTACTCCTCTTGAAATGATGCTAAAAAAAGGCCCACGCTGTTGTAGCAAGGTTTCCTCCAACTTTGGTGATCCACTTTCATGCAGCAAAGGCCAATCTAGACCTCAGCCCAAAATATTGACTATTTATTCCCCTCCATCGATGCTTCTTGACCTGCTGAGTTTCTACACCTCTGTGTGCGTGTTGCTCAAGACTTCCAGCGTCTTCAGAATCGCTTGTACTTCATTTGTCTACCAGCACAGTTCACTCTCTATAAATGCAACAATATATTTTGCATTCTGCTTTCTTTTTACTGTCACAACATAATTATGCATGGCATGATCTTTCTGGAAGGCACTGCGAAACTCGAAGTTATGGAACTCCTGAAGTGTTGACTGTCCATTTCCTTCCTTAGATGCGGCAGTTCCTCCTGAGTTGCTCCTGCATCTATCGGGAGACGGGGAGAGGTGGAATGGGGCAGCTGGTTTGTTCTTGAACTTTCTCATACTGCAGTCATCTATGATCAGAATCAGAATCAGGTTTAATATCACTGGGGTACTGTGGTAAGCCATGTATATAGGTTGTAACTGGGTTACCTGTCTGGACACGCCCCTCTGCTGACTGCTCCTGTGGCTCCTTCCACAGACCCCTGAATAAAGGTGATTGTGCCATTGCTCCTCCTCCTCAGTCCAGGACAGATACTCAGCATGGACGTTGGTCCATTTACTGTTAATAAAAACCTTTCAGTAATTACTCTACTTCCAGTCTTTTGGAGTAATTGATAGTGCATCAGGTACGTCATGAAATTTGTTGTTTTGCTGCAGCAGTACCTTGCAATATATAATATTTTTTTAAAAACTATAAATTGCAATAACAAATATAAATATATTTAAGTAAGTAAAATTTAAGTAAGTAAAAAGAGAGCAAAAAGATGGTGAGGTAGTCTGCAACCCGATGGCGTTGGGGAAGAAGAGGGCTCGTCTTCAGGCTCCTGTACCTCCGCCCTGATGGTAATAATGAGAAGAGGGCATGTTCTGCAAGGTGAGGGTCCTTAAAGATGGATGTCGTCTTTCTGAGGCATCACCTTTCGAAGAAGGCCGTGATGGTGGAGATCCTGACCCCCTCGAACCATTCCCTGGAACCAGTGGTCCAGAGATACTGCCCCTCTTGTTTATCTCCATCTCTATGACTACCTCACAATGAGATTTTATGAGTAAGTGGTGGAAAACAAGACCTCAAGGAAAGCTGAAAAGTGTTCCCCAAGGACTGGGTGGTTTTACTGCACTGGCATTTTCTAAAGGATAACTTGAGTGCTCGACATTTATAATATCTTCAAGAAAACAGCGTCTTCCTGTTGGCGCAGAAACAATGTTTTACGATAAGATCTTTGGAACAAGTATTGCAACAATTGTTTGTCTGAGTCACTGGTGTTTAGAAAATACAATTAACTGCTTCAGTGCCCCTGCAGGCTATTACCAGGAAGATGAATCAGTCGGTTTAAGGAATCTTGGGGTCCGCATCCATCGATCCTCAAGGTTGCCATGCCAGTTAATGGGGTTGTTAAGAAGGCATATGGTATGTTGGCCATCATTAGCTGGGGGATTGAGCTCAGGAGCTAATGTTGCAGCTCTATAAAATTCCAGTTAGCCCAGACTTGTGTTCAGTTCTAGTCGCCTTATTATAGAAAGGATTTGGAAGCTTTGGACAGTGTGCAGAGCTCGACCAGGATTCTGCCTGGACTGGAGGGCAAGTCTCATGAAGATAGGTTGGGCAAGCTAGGGCCTTTCTCCCTGGACCGAAAGAGGATAAGAGGTGACTTGGTAGGGGTGAACAAGATGATAAGACTGAGTGGACAGCCGGAGAAGTTTTCCCAGAGTGAAAATGGCAAATACAAGGGGGCATAGTTTTAGTATAGGGTTATATCAGAGGTTAAACGCCTCACACAGAGAGTGGTTGGTACATGGAAGGCACTGCCAGGAGTGGCGTTAGAGGCATTAAGAAACTCTTAGATGGGCACATGGATGAAAGAAGAATGGAGGGCTGTGTGGGAGGGAAGGGTTAGATTGTTCTCAGAGTAGGTTAAAAGGATGGCACAACATTGTGGGCTGAAGGGCCTGTATTGCGCTGTAATGTTCTACGTTTCTGTTTCTATTGAATATTATTATTGTGCTTTCCTTGTAGTTGACTGTGTGGTTATTATCTTTAAAGATTAATCATCGCTTTTGGATACCTTTATCTTTACGGGTAATATCTCACGGTCACTTGAAACACAAACTTTGTTTAATTGTGTACAGCTAAAGAAAGCACCATTCCTCTGGGGCCAAAGTGAAAAACACAGCACATATAGTTATGATGCAGTCCAAACAGTCACAAAACAATATTAGCACAAGTCCCTGAGTGGCAAGGCCTGATGATTAACGAGTTGACATAAAGTGCGAGGCGCATGTTTATGTAAGACGGTATAATGTTACTGGCACTGTTATAATAAAACAAGCAGTCGTATAAGTATGGGAAACAGCAGTAGTAAAAGATGAAAAGTGAGTGGTGCCGGATGAGAGTGCCCTGAGTTGGGGAGTGGGATGGCTGGGGTGGGGGTGGGAGTCGGCAGGGCATTCAGGCAGGGTGTACATGTGCACTGGGTGGCATCAAACTCGGGAAATACATAATGACACAGAGTGGATACGTATTAGATCAGCTCTGTATGATGTACTATCTAATACATTCTGTGCATATTCACTCCTCACTCTCTCCTCCTCTCCCTCTGCCCAAAAGCCCTCACGAATGTCACTTGGTAAGTCTGATTTTTTTAAAATACTGATAACCTTCGAAGATTCTTAAAGGAGTCCAGAAACTGGTAATGGTCTTCTGCCCAAAGAATAGTTTCTCACTGCATAATGCATCCTGTTACTCAATCCTTGTAGTTCTCGTTCTGTCTGATCATTTTCTCATGACCTCAACTTGATTCCAGATATGGCAAAATTCCTGTTATTTTAAAAATCATGACAATTCGAGTCAATGTTTTTGTGACATTTTGGTTTGATTTTTTTGTAGAAGGTGGCTGTTTTTAAGACAGACAAGTCAACACTGACAACGTCCAGTGAAAACTGACAATGCAGCACCATGGCATGATGATTTACAGCGCAAGCAAACAGGATTCGATTCCTGCTGTTGTAGGTCATGAATCTACACGTTCTCCCCGTGACTGCCGGGTTTCCTCCCGCGTTCCAAAGACATCAGGGTTAGAGTTGGCGAGTTGTGAGTGTGCCAAGTTGGGTGCCAGAAGCGTGACAACACTAGTGGGCTGCCCCCAGGACTGTGTTCTTTGTTGACACAATCAACGCATTTCACAGCAAATTTTGATGATTAAGCGTACATACATGTGAGAAATAAAGCTAATTTAATCAATGAACCTTAACAAATGCAGATCCCAAAAAATACATTTAAAAATCATAAAACAAGAGATTCTGCAGATACTGGAAATCTACAAAATGGTGGAGCAACTCAACAGGTCAGCGTCAATGCAGGGGAATAAACAGTTGTCAATGCAGAATCTCTTGTGATTCTGTAATTTTCTATGTTCTGTGAGTCTGCCTGTGAGCCTCATACTTATACTACTGTTGTTCCACATATTTACATGACTGTTTGTTTTATTGTAACAGTGCCGGTAACGTTATACCGTCTTACATAAACACACACCTCGCACTTTGTATCAACTCGTTAATCAGCAGGCCAGGCCACTCAGGGACTTGTGCTAATATTATTTTGTGACTGTATGTGCTGGATCGTAATTATACGGAATGTGCTGTGTGTGACTATTTGTACTGTGCTTCATACTTTGGCTCCAGAGAAACGATATTTCATTTAGCTGTACATACGTATATGGTTGAATGACAATAAACTTGAACTTCAACTGGAGTCTAATGAAGGGTCTCGGCCTGAAACATCAACAGTTTGTTTCCCTCCATAGATCCTGCCTGATCCACAGCATTTTGTGTGTGTTGCATTTTTTAAACATCACTCTGACAGGGCTGATTCAGACCTGAAAGTGTTAAAAAAGTGACAGGAGCAACTGAAAGGGAGAGGCAATCGGTATGGAAAAGACTGATAGAAGGACAGCCAAGCACTGTGAACACCAGGAGAGGATTTGCCGTTGTTTGTCACTGATTGTTCCAATAAAATTCCGTTGTATCAATTCTCAGAGTGGCAAGTCCCAGGATGCACCTGGAGGGACGCCACAGATATTCTGCGCAGCTGCTTCCTGAGATGGTTCCTGTTCATTGGTCTGGACGGAGCATGCAACGCTCTCAGCCTGCGCATGTCCTCCCAAACAGGATGCTCCAGCGCCAACCCCCACCAGGTGTGCAGCCACCAGAGATGGACGGAGCATCCCCTGGAATGCCACGCCATCCACCCCCACCGTAAACTGGCCATCACGCCAGTTTATGGAGGGGGTGGGGTCCAAGATTAATCTTGAGCCCTGACCCCTCCCTCCTGAGCTCGAGCAAAGCACAGCAGAGGAAAGAATTTCTCTGCATGATTAACCCTTTCTGTACTGACCTTGCTCTTTGGTTCCTTCTCTGACAGCACCATGGATTGGATTCAGAAGCAGAGGATCGAGTGACCTCCTCTTCAGGGACTGCGGATGTAAAACTTATCCCCTCAACTCTGACAGCGGCCAGAGTGAATCTATTGGCAAATGGTATTGGAATTGGAAATGGCTTATTATTTTCATATGTAGCAAGATACTGTGATAATCTCGTCTTGAATACAGATCAAACCATTAAACTGTGCATTGAGCTAAAGCAAGTTAAAACAACAACAATGCAGAATAAAGAGTAACAGCTAAAGGGAAAGTGTAGTGTAGGTAATCAATAGAGTACAAATTCATAACAGGATACAGTACTTTGTGAAGTTAAGAGTCGATCTTATCATACAATAGGTCCATTCAGGAGTCTGATAACAGAGGGGACAGAGGCTGTGCTTAAGCCTGGTTGTACGTACTTTCAGACTTATAAATCTTCTGTCCAATGGGATGGGGAAGAAAAGAGGCTGTCTGGGGTAAGTGGGTCTTGGATTATGCTGACTGCTTTACTGGGCAGTGAGATGTGTAGACAGAATCTATGGAGGCATAAGCCCATAAGACATAGGACCAAAAATGAACCCTTCGGCCCACCGAATCGATTCTGATCATGGCTGATTTGTTACTTCTCTCAACCCCATTCTTGTGCCTTCTCCCCATAACCTTTGATGTCCTTATTAATCAAGAACCACTTTAAATATACCCAATGACTAGGCCTCCACACCCATCTGTGGCAATGAAGTCTACAGATTCACCAGCCTCTAGCTAAGGAAATTCCTCTTCATCTCTGTTCCAAAGGGATGTCCTTCTGTTTTCAGACTGTGCCCACTTATCCTAGACTCTCCTACCATTGGAAACACCTCTCTCCAACCATTCTATCTAGGACTTTCAATATCCATTAGATCTCAATGAGACACTCACACCCACCCCATTCTTCTAAACTCCAGTGAATACAGTCTTGCAGCCATGTTGTAATATTTACTTTGTTGTTTATATAATGCATGTGTAAGGCGAATGCAATGTTGGCATTCATTTCTTGAGGAATAGAGTATAGGAGCAGGGATGTGATGTTGAGGCTCTATAAGGCACTGGTGAGACCTCACTTGGAGTACTGTGGGCAGTTTTGGTCTCCTTATTTAAGAAAGGATGTGCTGACGTTGGAGAGGGTACAGAGAAGATTCACTAGAATGATTCCGGGAATGAGAGGGTTAATATATGAGGAACGTTTGTCTGCTCTTGGATTGTATTCCTTGGAGTTTAGAAGAATGAGGGGAGACCTCATAGAAACATTTCGAATGTTGAAAGGCATGGACAGAGTGGATGTGGCAAAGTTGTTTCCCATGATGGAGGAGTCTAGTACGAGACAGCATGACTTAAGGACTGAAGGGTGCCCATTCAGAACAGAGATGTGAAGAAATTTTTTTAGTCAGAGGGTGGTGAATCTATGGAATTTGTTGCCATGGGCAGCAGTGGAGGCCAAGTCATTGGGTGTATTTAAGGCAGAGATTGATAGGTATCTGAGTAACCAGGGCATCAAAGGTTATGGTGAGAAGGCGGGGGAGTGGGACTAAATGGGAGAATAGATCAGCTCATGATAAAATGGCGGAGCAGATTCAATGGGCCAAATGGCCGACTTCTACTCCTTTGTCTTATGGTCTATGGTAGAGTAAATATAATTAACATTAATTTAAGTTTATGCTCGTCCTCATCTTGGAGTGTACTGTGCATCATGGTCTGATACAGCAATTCAAATGCACAGGAACTTAAGAAGCTAGAAAAACTAGTGGACTCTGCCCGATACTGAAGGTACTGACTCAAGAAGGCAACATCAATTATCAAAGATCCCCACCATCTCGGGTAATGCCATCTTCTAACAGCTATCATTGGACAGGAGGTACAGAAGCCTGAAGTCCCACACCATCAAGTTCAGGAACTGCAACTTCCTCTCAACTATTTGGTTCTTTAACCAACCAGCACAATCCTAATCACTACAGTTTAGCAACACTATGACCACTTTGCACTAAAATGGATTTTATTTTGTTCAGAGGAACAAACACAAAATGCTGGAGGAACTTAGCAGGTCAGGTAGCATCTATTGAGAGGAATAAACAGTTGACGTTTTGGGCCGAGATCCTGCATCATACTTTTTATTCTAATTCTTTATTCCTGTAAAAATTGTGTATAATTTATTTGAATTGATGTTTTGTTCTTGTTACGAATGCTGCTTGTATGATGCTATGTGCCCGTGACGCTGCAGCAGGTAAGTTTTTCAATGTACCTGTACATATTAAATGACAATAAACTCAATTTAGTCCTTCTTGTCTGATATCTGCAATTGTGTAAGGCTACCACTAGGTGGAGCACCAGGCATTCTTCCTGGTGGTAGCAAGTGGTAGGTGCAGCCAGTTCATTATCACTGACTCGTCCGAGGCAACTTTTGTTGTTATGTGGCAACAGTACAATACAAGGACATAACATTCCTATAAACTACAGAATAAATAAATAGGTACTGCAAAAAAGGAATAATGATGTAATTCACATGGATTCATTCAGAGAGCTGATAGAGGAGAAGAAGCTGTCCTAGAACATTGAGTGTTTATCCTCAGACTCCTGTACCTCCTCTCTGATTCTGATGGTAATACTGAGAAGTGGACATGTCCTTGATGGTGAGGATCTTTACTGATGCATCCTGCCTTCTTGAGTCATCACCTTTTGAAGATGTCCTGGGTTTTGTGCCCGTGACACAAGTGTTCGTGTCTTTGGCTCTCTGCAGCTTTTTCTGTATTCTGTGCGTTGGAGTCTCCATGCCAGACGGTGATGAAAGCCACTGTACGTCTATAGAAATCTGTAAGATTCTTCAGTGACAAACCAAATTTCCATAACCTCCTAACAAATATGGCCACTGGCATGTCTTCTTCGTGAGATCTGCAGTAAGTTACTTGTCTCTGAGGGGGTGAGATGAGAATCCAATGAGATGCCCACCAGCTTCTTTTAAACTACTCTAATATCACTCCAACAATTCCCTCCTACGTAACCACAGTAGGATGAACTCCTGCTCTTTGACCAATGGCTCTTACATACTAGCAGCACAGTAGTGCAGCGGCTAGCAAAATGTTTTACCTGACCCTGGTTCCATCCCTACCGCTGTCTGTAAAGAGTTTGTACACTTTCCCTGAGACTACATGACTTTCCTCTGGGTGCTCCAGTTTCCTTGCACCTATCAAAGATGTGTGGCTTAGTAGGTTAATTAGTTGCCTGTAATCTGGCGGTGTGGGCTCATTGGGCATGAAGGGCCTGTTACCATGATGTATCGCTAAAAAATAGCCCTGATTTTTCTACCATCCATGCACCTATCTAAGGGTTTCTTAAACGTCCTTAATGTATCCTGCCACTGCCACCATCCTGATAGTGCATTCCACTCACCCGACACTAGCTGTAAAAAACATGCCTCTGACTGTCCCCCTATCCTTTCCTCCAATCTCCTGAAAATTATGCATCCTCGTATTCACCATTTCCACCCTGGGAAAAAGACACTGGCTGTGCACTTAATCTATGTCTCTTATCATCTTGCACACCTCTATCAAGTCACTTCTCATCCTCCTTCCCTCCAAAGAGAAAAGAATCATAATCAGAATCATGTTTAATGCTACTGGCATATGCCATGAAATTTGTTGTTTTGCAGCAGCGGTACATAATAATTAAAACTGTAGAATGACAATTAGCGCAAAAAGAGGGGAAAATAGCAAGATGGTGCTTATTGGTTCGGTGTCCTTTCAGAAATCTGATGGCAGCAGGGAAGAAACTATTTCTGAAATGTTGAGTGTGTTTCTTCAGGCGCCTGGACTTTCTCCTTGATGGTATCTAATTCAGGCATAATCCTGGTAAATCTCCTCTGCACTCACTCTAAAGCTTCCACATCCTTCCAATAATGAGGTGACCAGAAATCTAAATGCGGTCTAAGTAGAGTTTTTTAGAGCTGCTAAGTGATCTGCTTTTGTTTTTCAGGGAAGTGAATGTAAACTAGAGGGCCTAGGTTTAAAATGAGAAGGAAGAAATTTAATAGGGGCCTGAGAGGCAACTTCTTCACCCAAAGGATGGCCAGTATCTGGAACGAGCTTCCAGAGGAAATGGTTGAGACAGGTACAAAATGTTTTGGAAAGCTATATTGTCACGTGATCAGCGACAATGAATGTATCGAGTCAGGATTTATAAACAAACAAACATTTATTAAACCCTGATAAACAATGAAAAAAGAAGAAAACCCTAACAGGAAGTAAACGGCTATGTGGCCATTCGTTAAACCGCTACTCAGTTCTATTTCTTAAAGCGATAAATGCGAAACCAGTTCTTAAAGCAATAAATTCAAACACAGTTCTTCGAATGGTAAATTTTAAAGTCCAAGAGATTTATACAGTCAATTAGGAGAGACTTTCAGGAAGTAACGAATTCCTCGAAAACACAACGTCACTGCCACTCCCAGTCGGATCCTGCCTTGTCCACAGGATTCATGACGACGGAAATAGAACGATTTTAAAGGCACTGACCTTCCTCCGTAGAATAGATCCTGCACAGCCTTTTCTGCTTCCTTTTTAGCAGAGGCTATCTCATGCAGATCACGCTTTCTTGAACGAATTCAATAATGGTCGATCCTTTCCAAACCTGTCAAATGTCTCCTTCAGGGTCCCATCTTCACTCTCCAATGTTACTGAAAAGATACGTTAACAAACCAGGCAGTGATTGGTCAACCCGCCAGCTCAGGCTCCTGTACCTTACATTAGAACATAAAACTCCGTTTAAAATCAAAACTGCGTCATAATGCAAATACACAGCGGAGCGGAGTATCTCACTGATGTTCTAACTGGAAAGCTAACTGCGTCACCAGGGGTCTTTCCTTTTATACCTGTGGTGAACATGTCATCATGTGACCTCACATTGGCAGGAAAATTACATCAGGCGAATTGGAAAAACTTAATGGACATCTTGGTCTGCGTGGACGACCCGGGCTAAAGGGCCTGTTTCTTGGGTAAAAGTTGGCCAGGGGACTGAGTGGAAGTCACGGAATGGACATCTTGGTCTGCGTGGACGACCCAGGCTAAAGGGCCTGTCTCTTGGGTAAAAGTTGGCCAAGGGACTGAGTGGAAGTCACGGAGGCGGTGGATTGGATGTTGATACCTTACTGGATCTACTGACACACGCCAGATGGAGGAGACAAGGGATACCATTGAAGCAGATGGACTGCAGTGGAGGTGATTCCCTGTTTCAGGGAACCGCATCACCCTGGTCTTTGGTCAGCTCATTTAGTCGCTGAATATTTACCATTCCTCTGACACACTCAGGTCCTCTGTTCAAGACTGCAGCCTGAGACCTTGAACCATCCGCTGATGGACAGCTCCCTCCTTTATCATATTGAGTAAGGCCACTCAGTCCATATAGACTTTGCCCTCTCTCAGAGCAATGCCATGAACCCAATTCCTGCCGGCAATCACTCTGAATGGTCAGTTCCACACCGTATCGTTGACATCCTCAGAATTTCCACCACTCTAACTTCATGTGGGAGAACGATCTTCCCTTCATCAACAAAGTGGCTTGGCAGAGGCTGTACTTCTTGTAACTGTCGATAAAATTCCATCGTCCCCAGAACATTTCGACACTGTCATCATCAACAGCATCCTCACATCAGCCATTACTGTCTGGTTTGGTGCAGCATCTTCTCACGACGTACAAAAACTACAGTGAACTGTCAGGACAGCAGAAAATTCACCGGCTGCAGTCTACATCACTGCAGGGCTTGTATGTGTCCAGGGCAAAGACATGGCTGGAAAAAATCATTGCGGACAGTCCCCACCTGTCCTGTAGACTGCCTTTTCAAAAAGCTCCCTTCTGGAAAGCGCTTAGGCTATTAAAACAAAGTTAACAGTTTTTCAGAGTTGGACAGCGCCCAATCAGTGGACAGGATTTATTAGAAAGGGAGAGTAAAATTAAGGCAGATGCAAGTGGCGCAGCCATTGTGTGAGTGGGCCAGTGTTGGAGTGGCTTTTCCTCATCAGGCTTGGTCAAGGTAAGTATCTGGTAGGTTTCTTCTTCTTTCTTATTCTTCATTCCTCATCTGTTGGGCCACAGTCAGTTCAGTGAGAATGGATCCAGGCCACAGTCAGTGCGGGAGAGATTGACCAAGGCACAGTTAGTGCAGAGAAGATGGCCCAAGGGCACAGTCATTCCAGGGAGAATAATCCCAGGGTACAGTCAGTTCAGTGAGAATGGCTCCATGGCACAGATAATTCACTAGGAATGGCCCCAGGGCATAGTCAGTTCAGTGAGAATGGCCCCAGGGCACAGTTAGTGTGGTGGGAATGGTCCGAGCACATACTGTGGCTAGTATGGCCCCAGGGTACAGTTAGTGCAGAGAGAATGGCTCCAGTGCACAGTCAGTTCAGTGAGAATGGTCCCAGGGCACAGTCAATGAAGAGAGAATGACTTCAGGGCACAGTCAGTGAAGAGAGAGTGACTCCAGGACACAGTCGGTGAAGAGAGAGTGACTCCAGGACACAGTCGGTGAAGACAGAATGACTCCAGGACACAGTCAGTGAAGACAGAATGACTCCAGGACACAGTCAGTGAAGAGAGAATGACTCCAGGATACAGTCAGTGAAGAGAGAGTGACTCCAGGACACAGTCGGTGAAGAGAGAGTGACTCCAGGGCGGTATTTTGCTCTGTGTGTGTGATGTATGAATTCTGGAGAACTCCAGCCTCCTGGACAACCACTTCCGCAGCATGTGCACTGAGGTGCAGCTCTTCAGAGAACACGTTACGGAACTGGAGCTGCAGATCAATAACTATCCGCTCATGTGGTAGACCGAATAAGTGCTAGGAGCTACAGAGAGATACTCGCCCCTAGGCTGCAGGAGGCAGGTGATTGGATAACTGTCAGAAGGAAGGGAAATTGGGAGCCAGTGCAGAATACCCCTGTGACGGTTCCACTCACTTCGGATACTTTTGAGGAGGAGTGGGCGGGGTGCAAGCTTCCAGGGAGAGTCGCAGGACCAGGTCTCTAGCACTGACTCTGGTGCTGTGGCTCGGAAGAGAAGAGAGGTGAAGACGACTGCAGTGGTGCTGGGAAATTCCACAGTCAGAGGCATAGAGACGAGATCCGTAAGCACGATAGAGACACACGGATGGTGTGGTGCCTCCCATGTGCCAGGGTCAAGGATGTCTCGTATCGTGTCCATGACATTCTATAAGGGGAGGATGAGCAGCCATAAAGGGAGATGGTACATATTGGCATCAATGACATAGATAGGAAAGGTAAGGAGGTTCTGAAGAGAGATTCTAGGGGGCTAGGTAGAAAGCTGAAAATCAGGACCTCCAGTGCAGTAATCTCTGGATTGCTACCTGTGCCACGTGGCAGAGAGGGTAAGAATAGGATTCTCTGGATTGCTACTGTGCCACGTGGCAGAGAGGGTAAGAATAGGATTCTCTGGATTGCTACCTGTGCCATGTGGCAGAGAGGGTAAGAATAGGATGATTTGGCAGGTGAATGCATGGCTGAGGAACTGGAGCAGGGTGCAAGG
Organism: Mobula birostris; assembly: GCF_030028105.1. Classification (NCBI taxonomy): domain Eukaryota; kingdom Metazoa; phylum Chordata; class Chondrichthyes; order Myliobatiformes; family Myliobatidae; genus Mobula; species Mobula birostris. The sequence goes on along the minus strand of NC_092401.1, from coordinate 28,188,017 downwards.
GTTCCGATTTCTGGATCATTGGGGAGGGTTCAACATGTACAAAAAGGACAGGGTACACCTGAAACCGTGAGGGACTAATATTCTTGTGCAAATGTTTGCTGGAGTGTTCGGGAGGGATTATGCTAACTTGGCAGGTGGGTGGGAACCAGAATGATAGTGCTGAGGATAGGGTAGTTGGTTTACAAACAGAGGCAGTGTGTGGTGAGACTGATGATAGGGCAAAGTTATAGTCAACGGGATGAGATACAATGTAAAGGGGGGACAAAATTGAAAAAGGTGATGAATATAGGACTGAAGGTGCAATATTTGAACGCACACAGTAAACGGAATAAGAAAAACGAACTTGTAGCTCAGTTACAGAATGGCGTGTATGATGCTGTAGGCATCACTGAATTGTGGTTGAAAGACGATAATAACTGGGAGCTTAAAGTCCAGGGATGCATATTATTTTGAAAGGACAGGGAGGTAGGCAGAGGGAGTGGTTGACTCTTGGTAAAAAATAAAATCAAATCATTAGAAAGAGGTGACATAGGATCAGAATCAGAATCTGGTTTATTAACACCGGCATGTGACGTGAAATTTCTTAACTTAGCAGCAGCAGTTCAATGCAATATATAATCTAAGAGAGAGAGAGAGAAAAATAATAATAAATAAAATAAAACCCAATAAATAAACAAGTAAATCAATTACATATATTGAAGAGATTATTAAAAAAATGTGCAAAAACAGAAATACTGTATATTAAAAATGTGAGGTAGTGTCCAAAACTTCAATGTCCATTTAGGAATCGGATGGCAGAGGGGAAGAAGCTGTTCTTGAATCGCTGAGTGTGTGGCTTCAGCCTTCTCTATCTCCTACCTGATAGTAACAGTGAGAAAAGGGCAAGTCGTAAACACAAAATAATCTGCAGATGCTGTTGTCAAAGGAACAGTCGAGCACCTCCACTCCATCCGCCACAACAGACAGGATCTCCTGGTAGCCACCCACTTCAACTCTGCTTCCCATTCCCATTCAGATATGTCCATACATGGCCTCCTCTACTGCCATGATGAAGCTAAACTCAGGTTGGAGAAGCAACACCTCATATACCGTCTAGGTAGTCTCCAGCCCCTTGGTATGAACGTAGAAGTCTCCAACTTCCGGTAATTCCCTCCCCCTCCCTTCCTCTATCCCTATTTCACATCACCTCCCTCATAGTTCCGCCTCCTTCTACTACTGCGCATTGTTCTGCCAATCACCTCCCTGCTTCCCCTCCCCCACCCCTTTGTCTTTCAAATTACTGTTTTTTTCAACTACCAGCATTCTTCAAACCCTCCCCAAAGTTCTTCCTTCAGTCCTGACGAAGGGTTTCGGCCCGAAACGTCGACTAATCTTTTCAACTGATGCTGACTGACCTGCTGAGTTCCTCCAGCGCATTGTGAGTGAGAAAAGAACATGCCCTGGGTGCTGGAGGTCCTTAATAAAGTACACTGCTTTTCTGAGACACTGCTTCCTAAAGATGTCCTGGGTACTTTGTAGTCTAGTGCCTGAGATGGAGCTGACTAGATTTATAACCCTCTGCAGCTTCTTTCGGTCCTGTGCAGTAGTCCCTCCATACCAGACAGTGATGCAGCCTGTCAGAATGCTGTCCATGGTACAACTACAGAAGTTTTTGAGTGTATTTGTTGACATGCCAAATCTCTTCAAACTCGTAATTAAGTATAGCCGCTGTCTTGCCTTCTTTATAACTACATCGATATGTTAGGACCAAGTTAGATCCTCAGAGATCTTGACACCCAGGAACTTGAAGCTGCTCACTCTCTCCACTTCTGATCCCTCTATGAGGATTGGTATGTGTTCCTTCATCTTACCCTTCCTGAAGTCCACAATCTTTCGTCTTACTGACGTTGAGTGCCAGGTTGTTGCTACGGCATCATTCCGCTAGTTGGCATATCTCACTCCTGTGCACCCTCTCGTCACCACCTGAGATTCTACCAACAATGGTTGTATCGTCAGCAAATTTGTAGATGGTATTTGAGCTATGCCTATCCACACAGTCATGTGTATACAGAGAGTAGAGCAGTGGGCTAAGCACACACCCCTGAGGTGTGGCAGTGTTGATTGTCAGCGAAGAGGATATGTTATCACCAATCCGCACAGACTGTGGTCTTCCAGTTAGGAAGTCGGGGATCCAATTACAGAGGGAGGTACAGAGGTCCAGGTTCTGCAACTTCTCAATTAGGATTCTGGGAATGATGGTATTAAATGCTGAGCTATAGTCGATGAACAGCATCCTGGCATAGATATTCGTGTTGTCTAGGTGGTCTAAAGCCGTGTGAAGAGCCATGGAGATTGCGTCTGCCATTGACCTATTGTGATGATAGGCAAAATGCAATGGGTCCAGGTCCTTGCTGAGGCAGGAGTTCAGTCTAGTCATAACCAACCTCTCAAAGCATTTCATCACTGTTGATGTGAGTGCTACCGGGCGATAGTTGTTAAGGCAGCCCACATTATTCTTCTTTGGCACTGGTATAACTGTTGCCTTTTTGAAGCCAGTGGGAACTTCTGCCTGGAGCAGAAAGAGGTTGGTGTAGAATTGTGGGTAAGCTAAGAAACTGCAAGAGTAAAAAAGACCCTGATAGGAGTTATATACAGACCTCCAAAGAGTAGTAAAGATGTGGTCAATGGGAAATAGAAAAATGCGTGTCAAAAGGGCAATGTTACAATAGGAATGGGAGATTTCAATATGCACCTGGATTCGGAAAATTAGGATTAGAGAGCTTAAGTTATCACAATATGATAGAATTTATCCTGCAGTTTGAGAAAGTGAAGCTAAAGTCACATGTATCTGTGTTACTGTGGAGTAAAGAGAATTACAGAGGCATGAGAAAAGAGCTGGCCAAAATTCATTGGAAGGGAATTCTAGCAGGGGTGACAGCAGAGCAACAATGGCTGGAATTTCATCCCAAAAAGGAAGAAGCGTTCTAAAGGCAGGATGGTGCTATCGTGTCTAACAAGGGAATTCAAAGACAACATAGAAACCAAAGAGAGGGCATATAGTAGAGCAAAGCTTAGTAGGAAGTTAGAGGATTGAGAAGTTTTTAAAAACACACAGGAGACAAATAAAAAAAGTAATATTGAAACAAAAGATTGAATACAAAGTTAAGCTAGCCAATAATATTAAAGAGGATACAAAAAGTTTCTTTGGATGTATAAAGCATAAAGGAGAGGTGAGAGTAGATAATGAATGTTGAAAAATGATGCTGGAGAGGCCGTAATTGGGGACTAATTGAATAAGTATTTTGCATAAGCTTTCACTTTAGAAGACACTAGCAGTATACCAGAAGTTCAAAAGTGTCAGGGGGCAGAGGTGCGTGAAGTTGTCACTACTAAGAAAAAGGTGTTTGGGAAGCTGAACAGTCTGAAGGCCTGGACCAGATAGACTATACCCCAGGGTTCTGAAAGAGGTGGCTGAAGAGATTGTAGAGACATTAAAAATGATCTTTCAACAATGAATGGATTCTGGCATGGCTCCAGAGGACTGGAAATTTGCAAATGTCACTCAACTCTTCAAGAAGGGAAAGGGGCAGAAGAAAGGAAACTGTGGGCCAGTTAGCCTGACCTCAGTGGTTGGGAAGATTGTTAAGGATGAGGGGCTCAGGCAGATCACCTGCGGGCCGAGTGTCTGAAGCTGCAGCTCTCAGGAAACCGCTGAGATCATCCGCTGTTGGGAAAACTGTGATGGCAGCAGCCACTACTCCCAATCCCACGGATTCTGGTGTCACACTGAAATCAGAGATCTACTGGGGTAAGATCCAAAGAGAGACAAAGGCTTTTGTGGAGTTTGGGGCAGCTGGTAATTTCCTGGACTTGGGGACAGCCCGTTGACTCAACATACCACTGCAGAAGTTGCACCAGTCCATGCCAGCAACTGTACTGGATGACTGTCCACTAGGGTCTGGGCAGATCCAGCAGCAAACACTGGGTTTGTGGATGAGGATTGGGGTTGTTTCTATATCACTGATTCACCTCTCATACCCTTGATCCTTGGGCACCATTGGTTGTCCCAACATTACCCTTCTGTGAACTCAAAGGAAGGGAGGATCATTGCTTGGTCCAGTTATTGTAGGAGGGTATGTTTTTGGCATGGTGTTCTGATGCCCAGGCTCTTCCGAGACCAACGACTGACGAGAAGGCAGACTTTAGTTTGGAATAGCCCGAAGCCGTTTGGAGACCCAGAGCTGCCCTTAGAGACAGACAAGTAGGCTCCGGCCAACAGGACAGGTCGAGTCCCGCCCCTGTCTAGTCAGGAGAGTGCAGGAACTAGAGAGAGGCGATCTTAGTTCAGGAGCAAACCAAGGGGGTGCCCAAGCAGCCTGGAACTCTAACAGCTAACGGATCCAGCCACCAGCTCCCGACTAAAGGACAGACCCCGAAACAAAAACCTTTGGAGCCTGGTTCAGGGGGCACAAGTGCCATTTGTAATGCCTTGTTGCTGTTGTCTGAGGATACGGACGAGGATTTGGAGGACTGTCAAATCAGCCCTACCACCTAAGGAGTCTCAGGAGTTGTCCTCAAAGAGGGCTTGGAGGAAACTGCGGCATCCAAACTGGTTGAAATACCTTCCATCTACAAGAGGTCTTCAGCAAGGGAAAGGTCTTGGCTCTTCCACCACACCAATCCTATGACTGTGCTATAGATCTACTGCCTGGTACTTGTTCTTCATGGAGTTGATTGTACACGCTCTCAGGCCTGGAGAGAAGTGCTGTGGAGAAGCACATAAAGGAGATTCTTGCCATGGGATTCATTTGACCCTCCAACTCACCAGCCAGCGTGGGTCCCTTCTTTATATAGCAAAAGGATGGGAGCCTGTGGTCATGCATTGATTACAGAGGGTTGAATTGCATAATGACCAAGAACCATTATACTCTTCCACTTATGAATACAGCCTTCGAGATGCTGTAAGGGGTGAGGGATTCACAAAACTAGACCTATGGAGAGCATTCATTCAGGTCCATATTAGGGAAGGTGATGAGCAGAAGACTGCATTCAATACACCGGCTGGGCACTACGAGTATCTGGTTATGCCCTTCAGCCTTGTGAATGCTCCAGCAGTTTTTCAGGTCTTTATAAGTGAAGTGCTCCGGGATACTCTCCATAAATATGCCTTCGTCTACTTGGATATCTTAATCCTCTTGAAGTCCATGGAGGAGCACATCACTCATGTCAGGTCCATTTTAAAGAGGCTTCTAGACCAGGGACTTTATGCCAAGCTGGAGAAGTCCAAATTTCATGTGACCACAGTTTCATTTTCGAGTTTATTATTTCTAATAGCAACCTTAAGATGGACCCCACTAAGACCCAGGTGGTCAGAGATTAGTTACCACCATCCGATGTGAAGCAAGTCCAACTATTTCTGGGATTTGTCAACTTTTACCGGATGTTCATTAAGAGCTCCAGCTCAGTGGCGGCTCTGGTGATAGCTCTAACTAAGAAGTCCACGGAGCCTTTTATTTGGACTACGGAAGCGGAGGCTGCTTTTGCAGAACTCAAACAACGGTTCACAACGGCTCCAATTCTGGTTGCACCTAACCCAGACCTTCTCTTCGTTATGGTGGTGGATGCCTCAGATATCAAAAGGGTGCAGTGTTGTCTCAACAGACACCTTCGGACAGTAAACTACACCAGTCTGCATTCCCTGGTAAAGGTGGCTTTCCCTGGCAAAGGTGAGCTATGACATCAGGACATCATGCTCGTGCTCAAGCTGGCTTTGGAAGAACATGTCACTGGCCTGAGAGGTCCAAGAACCCTCATATCGTTTGGACAGACCACAAGTACCTGGCTTATATTCAGCAGACCAATTCCAGGCAGGTCAGGTGATCTCTTTTCTTTAACCGCTTTAATTTTGTCCTGACTTATCGACCGGGGTCAAAAAATTGGAAACCAGATGCATTGTCCCGTCAGTTCAATGAACTGGAATGAGAGAAACAGCCTACCACCATTTTGCCCCAATCCAAGGTAATAGCAGCAATTCATTGAGGAAATGACATTCTTGTTTGCAAGGCCCAAGCACCAGGGGAGATTCCTCAGAATGGTCCTAATTTCCATCTGGTCTCAGGGGACATGATTCGAGAATAACTGCTTACCTAGGGATTGCCTGGACCCTCAAGTTCATTAACAGAAGTCACTGGTGGCCTGTAGTGGCGAGAGAGGTCCAACAATACGTGAAGCCAATACAAACAAGGAGCCCTGTACCCAACCTCAAAGGCTCCTTCACCCCCTGTCTGTTCTAGACATACCATGGGTACACATTCCCATGGACTTTGTCACAGGTCTGCCTTCTTCCAATGGTAATTGTCGATCAATTTTCAAAGGCCTACAAATTCATTGCCTTGGACAAGTTACCATTTGTGGCAGAGATGACCAAGATTGTCCTGCACCAGTTCTTCTGAATCCATGGATTTCCAGTGCACATTGTGTCAGATCGTGGTCCTCAATTTGCACCACTTTTCTGGAGGGTGTTCAACAAGTTGATTGGGGCAACAGCAAATCTTTCCTCTGGGTTTCACCCTCAGTCCAACAGCCAGACAGAGAGGGAGAACCAAGATTTGGAGCAAATCCTGGCCTCAGAAAGACCTGACGAATGGTGTGACCATTTGATGTGGCCAGAGGTCGCCCACAACACTTTACAACATTTGGCACACTGGAAATTCCCATTTCAAATGCAAATTCAAGTATTCTCTGCTACTCTTCCCTGAGTAGGAGGCCGAGGTTGGGGTTTCTGTAGCCAAAGACCTCAGCCAGCACTGCAAGGAGAAATGGATTTTGTTGGCTTCTACCTGAAAGCTGAAGTCAAGGCAAACCAAAGTTTTGCCACTTGGGCAACAGGTCTGGTTGTCTACTCAGGATTTGCCTCTCAGGGTGGAGTCTAGAAAGCTGGTGCTCAAATTCATGGGACCCTTCAAGGTTCTCAGGAGACTAAACACGGTGGCTTACTTCTGGTCATTCTCTAAGACCCTCAAGATCAATCCCACTTCCCACACCTCCAAATTAAAACTTGTTAGCTCCAAGTCCTTTAGCTCCACCCACACTGGGCTTGCTACCACTCAGGTTTGTCGATGTCAATGTGGTGAATCTATGGAATTTGTTGCCACAGGCAGCAGTGGAGGCCAAATCTGTATGTATTTTTAAGGCAGGGGTTGACAGATTGGATTAGATTATGAGAACACTCAGTCCCCTTTTTATTGTCGTTTAGAAATGCATACATGCATTAAGAAATGATACAATGTTTCTCCGGAGTGATATCACAGAAAACAGGACAAACCAAAGACTAACACTGACAGAACCACATAATTATACCATATAGTTACAGCAGTGCAAAGCAATACCATAATTTGATGAAGAACAAACCATGGGCACGGTAAATAAAGTCTCAAAAATCCCCGAGTCGATCGACTCCCGAGTCCCCGATAGCAGGCGGCAAAAGGGAGAAACTCCCTGCTATAAACCTCCAGGCACCGTCAACTTGCCGATGCCTTGGAAGCAGCTGACCACAGCCGACACCAAGTCCGTCCATCTGAAAACTTTGAGCTTCCGACCAGCCTCTCCGATACAGCCTCCTGAGCGCCATCCTCTGCCGAGCGCCTTCGACCTCGCCCCGGCCGCTGAAACATGCAAAGCCAAGGATTTCGGGGCCTTCTGCTCCAGAGATTCCGGTTACCGCACAGCAGCAGCGGCAGCGAAGCGGACATTTCAGAAGTTTTCTAGATGTTCCTCCGTACTCTCACATCTGTCTCCATCAAATCAGAATTGTGCACGGTCCCCTACTTGACAGATAACAGACATCATCACCGATTGGCTGCGCGCGCTGCCGTCACGCCGCCATCTTCTCCTCCCTGATGCTTGATTGGTCAGGGAATAAATGGTTATGGGAGAGAAGACAGTAGATTGGGGCTGAGAGGGAAAATGTATCAGCCATGGTGAAATGGAACAGCAGACTTGATAGGCCAAATAGCCTAATTCTGCTCCAATGTCTTATGGTCTCATGATCTTATGGGAGCAGTCTTCACCATTAGAAGTATTTTGGACTCACAAACTGTTGGGAGTATTTAGTAGCTCCTCATGGACTGGGAAGGACTTGGACCCAAGGGATGGTGCTGCGTTCCTGAAGTAGACATCTTGGATCCTGCTCTTGTCCACGACTACCATCACCATCACTCTGAGCAGCCAGGGCCGTCAGGAGTTGGCCGTAAGGGAGGGGGTCTTGTTACAATATGTACTCAACTACGCCTGCTTCTGGAGGTTAGAACCTTTAGCCCCCCCAGAATGTAGAGAGCTGACACAATAGACAATAGACAATAGGTGCAGGAGTAGGCCATTCGGCCCTTCGAGCCAGCACCGCCATTCACTGTGATCATGACTGATCATCCACTATCAGTATCCAGATCCTGCCTTATCCCCATAACCTTTGATTCCACTATCTTTAAGAGCTCTATCCATCTCTTTTTTGAAGGCATCCAGAGACTTGGCCTCCACAGCCTTCTGGGGCAGAGTATTCCATATATCCACCACTCTCTGGGTGAAAAAATTTTTCCTCAACTCCGTTCTAAATGGCCTACCCCTAATTCTTAAACTGTGGCCTCTGGTTCTGGACTCACCCATCAGTGGGAACATGCTTCCTGCCTGCAGCGTGTCCAATCCCTTAATAATCTTATATGTTTCAATAAGATCCCCTCTCAGCCTTCTAAATTCCAGAGTAAACAAACGCAGTCACTCCAATCTTTCGACATATGACAGTCCAGCCATCCCGGGAATTAACCTTGTGAACCTACGCTGCACTCCTTTAATAGCAAGAATGTCCTTCCTCAAATTTGGAGACCAAAACTGCACACAGTACTCCAGGTGTGGTCTCACCAGGGCCCGGTACAGCTGCAGAAAGAGCTCTTTGCTCTTATACTCAATTCCCCTTGTTATGAAGGCTAGCATGCCATTAGCTTTCTTCACTACCTGCTGTACTTGCATGCTTGCTTTCAATGATTGATGTATAAGAACACCTAGATCTCATTGTGCTTCCCCTTTTCCTAACTTGACTCCATTTAGATAATAATCTGCCTTCCCGTTCTTACCACCAAAGTGGATAACCTCACATTTATCCACATTAAACTGCATCTGCCATGCATCTGCCCACTCACCCAGCCTGTCCAAGTCACCCTGCATTCTCATAACATCCTCCTCACATTTCACACTGCCACCCAGCTTTGTGTCATCGGCAAATTTGCTAATGTTACTTTTAATTCCCTCATCTAAATCATTAATATATATTGTAAATAGCTCCGGTCCCAGCACTGAACCCTTTAGGGATTCAGGACCATCCCACTAATTGTCAGCCATGTTTTGGAGCCACGATTCAATGTTTAAGGAGCACCTGAACGGAGCTTCAGTGCTCAATCATCAGTTCTACTTCAATTATCGTCTGGTGTCTAGTTTAGTGCTCTGTCCTCATTTCAGTTTCGCATTGTGTCTCGGTTCCTGACCCGGATACTCCAGCACTTGGGTCAAACCATCCCCGCCTAGGTCTTTCGTCACAGGGAGTCCTCGCACATGATTGCCTGAAGGTTCATTTGCAGGTTGAGCTGGTGGTGACAAAGGCAAATGTGATACAAGAATTCATTTTGTGAGGACTAAAACATAAACACAAGAATGTAATGTTGAGGCTTTATAAGGCACTGTTGAGGCCTCACTTGGACTACTGTGAGCAGTTTTAGACCAAAGATTCAGCAGCAGAATTAGGCCATTAGGTCCATCAAGTCTGCTCCACCACTTTATCATGGCTGATCCAATTTTCCTCTCAACCCACATCTTCTGCATTCTCTCCAGATTCCTTCATGCTCTGATCAATCAAGAACCTATCAACCTCTGCCTTAAATATACATAAGGACAGCCTTCACAGCTGCCTGCAGCAAAGAATTCCACAGATTCACCACTCTCTAGCTAAAGAAATTCCTCCTCATCTTCATTCTAAAAGGATGTCCCTCTATTCTGCAGCTGAGTCCTCTGGTCTTAGAATTTCCCACCATAGGAAGCATCCTTTCCACAGGCACTCTTTCACAGCTCTTCACCATTCAATAGCTTTCAATGAAGTCATCCCTCATTCTTTTGAATTCTAGTGAATAAAGGCTCAGAGCCATCAAAAGCTCTTCATATGACAAGCCATTCAACCCTGGAATCATTTTCATGCACCCTCTTTGAACCCTGTCCGGTTTCAGCACATCCATTCGAAGAGAAGGGGCCCAAAACTGCTCACAATACTGCAAGTAATGTCTCACCAGTGTTTTATAAAGTTTCAACATTGCATCATTGTTTTTTATATTCTAGCCCTCTTGAAATATATGCTAACATTGCATTTGCCTTCTTCACCACAGACTCAGCATACAAATTATCCTTTAAAGAATTCTGCACAAGGACTCCCAAGTCCCTTTGTGCCTCAGGTTTTTGTATTTTCTCTCCAATTTGAAAATAGTCAACCCTTTCATTTCTTCTACCAAAGTGCATGACCATACCCTACCCAACACTGTATTCCATCTGCTATTTCTTTGCCCATTCTCCTAATCTGTCTAAGCCCTTCTGTAGCCTTTGTACTTCCTCAAAATTATCTGCCCCTCCACCTATCTTCATATCATCTGAAAACTTTGCAACAAAGCCATCAATTCCATCTTCCAAATGATTGACATAGAACATCAAAAGAATTGGCCCTAACACAGACCTCTGTGGAACACCACTAGTCACCGGCAGCCAACCAGAAAATGCTCCCTTTATTCCCACTCCTTGCATCCTGCCAATCAGCCACAGCTTTATCCATGCTAGAATCTTTCCTATAATACCATGGGTTCATAGCTTATTAAGCAGCCTCACATGTGGTAGCTTGTCAAAGGCCTTCTGAAAATCCAAATACTCAATATCAACTGATTTTCCTTTGTCTACCCTGCTTGTTATTTCATCAAAGAATTCCAACAGATTTGTCAGGCAAGATTTTCTTTTGAGAAAACCATGTTGACTATGGCCTATTTTATCATGTGCCTCCAAGTACCCTAAGACATCATCCTTAATAATTGACTCCAACATCTTCCCAACCACTGAGGTCAGACTAACTGGCCTATAGTTTCCTTTCTTCTGCCTCACTCCCTTCTTGAAGAGTGGAGTGACATTTGCAATTTTTCAGTCTTCCAGAACCATTCCAGAATCTAGTGATTCTTGAAAGATCATTACTAATGTCTTCAGGATCTCTTCAGCTACCTCTTTCAGAACCTTGTGGTGTACACCATCTGATCCAGGTGACTTAGCTACCTTCAGACCTTTCAGTTTCCCAAGAACCTTCACTCAAATAATGGTAACTTCACATGCTTCATGACCCTTGACACCTGGAAGTTCCACCATATTGCTAGCGTCTTCCACAGCGAAGGCTGATGCAAAATACTTACTCATGTTCATCCGCCATCTCCATGTCCTCTGTTACTACCTCTCCAAAACTGTTTTCCAGTGGTCTGATATCCACTCTCACCTCTCTTTTCCAGTTTATGTATCTGAAGAAATTTATGGTACATCGTCTTTAATATTACTGGCTCGCTCACTTTCCGAGTCCATCTTCACGTTCTTAATGACATTTTTAGTTGCTTTCTGTTTGGTTTTTAAAAGCTTCCCAATCCTCTAACTTCCCACTAATTTTTGCTCTATTATATGCCCTCTCTTTGGCTTTTATGTTGGCTTTGACTTTTCTTGTTTGTCACGGTTGTGTCATCTTGTCTTTAGAATACTTCTTCCTCTTTGGGATGCATATATTGTGTGCTTTCCAAATTGCTTCCAGAAATTCCAGCCATTGCTGCTCTGTCATCATCCCTGCCAGTGTTCTTTTCCAATAAATTCTGGCCAACTCCTCTGTCATGCCTCTGTAATTCCCTTTACTCCACTGTAATACTGATACATCTGACTGTAGCTTCTTTAAATTGCAAGGTGAATTTGATTATATTATGATCACTTGTCCCTAAGGGTGTTTGGGAGCAGAACCAAGTGCAGGACACTGACACAGAGGTAACATTAACATAAGTATATTTTATTAATAGTTGTCAGGAAAGCCGGGGAGTGAGGATAGAATGCTTACGTGGATGAGGATGCGGGACAACAAACAGGAGGAGCTCGGACACGGAGCCTGGACTTGGATTCGGACATGGAGCCTGGACTTGGACTCGGACCTGGAGCCTGGACTTGGACTTGAACCCAGAGACTGGACTTGGACTTGAACCCAAAGCCTGGACTTAGACTTGGATTCGAGCCTGGACTTGGACCTGGAGCCTGGTCTTGGACTTGGACTTGGACTCAGAGCCTGGACTTGGACCCGAAGTGTGGATTTGAACTTGGACTCGGACATGGAAGACAGAATACCCAACTCGGAGTAGCGGCAAATAGACGGACCTACGCAGCTGGAAAAGAGACGATTAAACCAACCAACGACAGACAATACAAATCTTGACACGGAGTAGCTCATGAAGTGGCAAATGGCTGGCAATCACTCAGCTGGACACGAAGAGACAGAATTCTCAACTCAGAGTAGCGGCAAATGGCCGGACCTACTCAGCTGGAAATAAGACAACAAAAACCAGACAATGATGGTCCATTTGTATCTTGGCTCGGAGTGGCGGCAATCGGCCAGCAAATCTCAGCCGGACCTGAAAACGACAGAATTCACATCTTGAATAGTTGATCCCCCGATGGGATCAACCACAAGCTGCTCTAAAAAGCCACCTTGTAGGCATTCTAGAAATTCCCCTTACTGGAATCTAGCACCAACCTGATTTTCCCAATCTACCTACATATTGAAATCCCCCATGACTATTGTAACGTTGTCCTTTTCTATCTTCCATTGTAAATTGTAGACCACATCTTTTCTACTCTTTGGGGGTCTGTATGGAACTCCCATCAGGGTTTTTTTATCCATGCAGTTCCTTAACTCTACCTACAGTGATTCCGCACCTTTTGATCCTATGTCACCTCTTTCTAATGATGTGATTTCATATTTTACCAATAGAGCTATGCCACCCCCTTACGTTATTACCTTATTCCATATACTGCGCATATTCAAATATAAGACCTTCGGTCCAGGTCAACAGAGGACACCATCTCCACCGCACTTCACTCTGCCCTGACCTACTAGGACAGCCCCAACTCTTATGTCAGAATGCTGTTCATTGACTTTAGTTCGGCATTCAATACTGTGATCCCCTCTAAGCTGATCACCAAACTTCGCCAGCTTGGTATCAGATCATCCCTCTGCAACTGGACCTTGGACTTTCTGACTAACAGACCCCAATCAGTTAAGTTAGACAACCTCTCCTCCTCCACTCTCACCCTGAACACCAGCGTGCCTCAAGGCTGTGTGCTGAGCCCTCTTCTGTACTCCCTTTTCACCGATGACTGCGTTCTTGTACATGGTTCTAACTCCATAATCAAGTTTGCAGACGACACCACGGTGGTTGGCCTGATCAGAGGGATGACAAGATGGCCTACAGGGATGAGGTCCAGCACCTGGCCGTGTGGTGAGCTGACAACAACCTGGCCCTTAACACCCAGAAGACCAAGGAGATCATTATGGACTTCAGGCATGCTAGGAGCCACACTCACGTCCCCATCTACATCAACGGAGCTGTAGTGGAGCGTGTATCAAGCTTCAAATTCCTTGATGTCCACTTTTCTGAGTAACTCACCTGGTCCCTGAACTCCTCCATCCTGATCAAAAAGGTGCAACAGCGCCTTTATTTCCTGCAGAGTATCAAGAAAGCTCACATCTGTCCCAGGATACTGACGGACTTTTACCGCTGTACCATTGAGAGCATACTCACCAACTGCGTCTCAGTGTGGTATGGCAATTGTCCCGTATCGGACCGCAAAGCACTCCAGCGTGCGGTGAAAACTGCCCAGCGGATTATCGGCACCCAATTGCCCACCATTGAGAGCATCTACCATAAACGCTTGCTGGGTAGGGTGAAAAGCATTATCAAGGATGCATCTCACCCTAACCATGGGCTTTTTACTCTCCTCCTATCGGTAGGCACTACAGGAGCCTCCGCTCCCGCACCAGCAGGCACAGGAAGAGCTTCTTCCCTGAGGCTGTGACACTGCTGAACCTCTCATCACAGTGCTAAGCAGAATTGCATCCGTATTGTACTGTCTCAGTACTTTTATATTTGTGCGCTGTAGCACTTACTTTTTATTCGCAGTTATTTTGTAAATAACACTACTCTTTGCATTTCTGGTCAGATGCTAACTACATTTCATTAGCTTTGTACCTGTACTCGGCACAATGACAATAAAGTTGAATCTATTCTAATCTGTATTCACCCTTTTCTAATTCTGTCAGCCTTTTACATTGCAACTCATCCTGTTGATTGTAATCTTGCCCTGTCATCAGCCCATCATTGCTAGCAGTCTGACTAAACAGTGATCATAACATGATTGAGTTCACTGTGAAATTAGAAAAAGAGAAGCTGAAATCTGATGTGTCGGTATTTCAGTGGAGTAAAGGAAACTACAGTGGCATGAGAGAGGAACTGGCCAAAGTTGACTGGAAAGAGACACTGGCGGGAAAGACAGCAGAGCAGCAGTGGCTGGAGTTTATGCGAGAAATGAGGAATGTGCAAGACAGGTATATTCCAAAAAAGAAGAAATTTTCGAGTAGAAAAAGGATGCAACCGTGGTTGACAAGAGAAGTCAAAGCCAAAGTTAAAGCTAAGGAGAGGGCATACAAGGAAGCAAAAATTAGTGGGAAGACAGAGGATTGGGAAGTCTTTAAAACCTTACAAAAGGAAACCAAGAAGGTCATTAAGAGAGAAAAGATTAACTATGAAAGGAAACTAGCAAATAATATCGAAGAGGATACTAAAAGTTTTTTCAAGTATATAAAGAGTAAAAGACAGGTGAGAGTAGATATAGGACCGATAGAAAATGATGCTGGAGAAATTGTAATGGGAGATGAGGAGATGGCAGAGGAACTGAACAAGTATTTTGCATCAGTCTTCACTGAGGAAGACAGCAGGATACCGGACACTCAAGGGTGGCAGGGAAGAGAAGTGTGCGCAGTCACAATTACGACAGAGAAAGTACTCAGGAAGCTGAATAGGCTAAAGGTCGATAAATTTCCTGGACCAGATGGAATGCACCCTCGTGCTCTGAAGGAAGTAACTGTGGAGATTGCGGAGGCATTAGCGATGATCTCTCAAAAGTCGATAGATTCTGGCATGGTTCCAGAGGACTGGAAGATTGCAAATGTCATTCCGCTATTTAAGAAGGGGGCAAGGAAGCAAAAAGGAAATTATAGACCTGTTAGCTTGACATCAGTGGTTGGGAAGTTGTTGGAGTCGATTGTCAAGGATGAGGTTACAGAGTACTTGGAGGCAAATGACAAGATAGGCAGAACTCAGCATGGATTCCTTAAAGGAAAATCCTGCCTGACAAACCTATTACAAATTTTTGAGGAAATTACCAGTAGGCTAGACAAGGGAGATGCAGTGGATGTTGTATATTTGGATTTTCAGAAGGCCTTTGACAAGGTGCCACACATGAGGCTGCTTAACAAGATAAGAGCCCATGGAATTACAGGAAAGTTACATACGTGGATAGAGTGTTGGCTGATTGGCAGGAAACAGAGAGTGGGAATAAAGGGATCCTATTCTGGTTGGCTGCCGGTTACCAGTGGTGTTCCACAGGGATCAGTGTTGGGGCCACTTCTTTTTACATTGTACATTAACGATTTGGATTATGGAATAGGTGGCTTTGTGGCTAAGTTTGCTGACGATACGAAGATAGGTGGAGGGGCCGGTAGTGCTGAGGAAATGGAGAGTCAGCAGAGAGACTTGGATAGATTGGAAGAATGGGCAGAGAAGTGGCAAATGAAGTACAATGTTGGAAAGTGTATGGTTATGCACTTTGGCAGAAAAAATAAATGGGAAGACTATTATTTAAATGGGGAAAGAATTCAAAGTTCTGAGGTGCAACGGGACTTGGGAGTCCTCGTACAGGATTCCCTTAAAGTTAACCTCCAGGTTGAGTCGGTAGTGAAGAAGGCGAATGCAATGTTGGCATTCGTTTCTAGAGGAATAGAGTATAGGAGCAGGGATGTGATGTTGAGGCTCTATAAGGCGCTGGTGAGACCTCACTTGGAGTACTGTGGGCAGTTTTGGTCTCCTTATTTAAGAAAGGATGTGCTGACATTGGAGAGGGTACAGAGAAGATTCATTAGAATGATTCCGGGAATGAGAGGGTTAACATATGAGGAATGTTTGTCCGCTCTTGGACTGTATTCCTTGGAGTTTAGAAGAATGAGGGGAGACCTCATAGAAACATTTCGAATGTTAAAAGGCATGGACAGAGTGGATGTGGCAAAGTTGTTTCCCATGATGGGGGAGTCTAGTACGAGGGGGCATGACTTCAGGATTGAAGGGCGCCCTTTCAGAACAGAAATGCGAAAAAATTATTTTAGTCAGAGGGTGGTGAATCTATGGAATTTGTTGCCACGGGCAGCAGTGGAGGCCAAGTCATTGGGTGTCTTTAAGGGAGAGATTGATAGGTATCTGAGTAGCCAGGGCATCAAAGGTTATGGTGAGAAGGCGGGGCAGTGGGACTAAATAGGATAAAATGGATCAGCTCATGATAAAATGGCGGAGCAGACTCGATAGGCCGAATGGCCTACTTCTGCTCCTTTGTCTTATGGTCCTATGGTCTTACGGTCTAAACACTGCCTCTGTTTGTAAATCAACTACCCCATCCTCAGCACTATCACTGTAGTTCCTATACCCTTTCCAAATGAGTTTAAACCCTCCCAGACAACTCTAGTAAACCTGCCCAAAAGGATATCGGTTCCCCTCTGTTTCAGGTGTAACCCATCACTTTTGAATAGGTCGTAACTTCTCAGAAGAGATCCCAATGATCCACAAATATGAACCCCTGCCTACTGCACCAGTTCCTCAGCCACACATTCACCTGTCAAATTCTTACCCTCAATGGTATGTGGTACAGGCTGCAATCCAGAGACTCCTACCCTAAAGGTCCGGCCTTTCAGCTTTCTACCTAGCTCCCTAAAATCTCTCTTCAGGACCTCAGCTTTGCTACTTATGTTATTGGTGCCAGTATGTACCAAGACTTCTGGCTGCTCAATCTCCCTTCAAAAAAGCCATGGACCCGATGTGAGACATCCCTGAACCTGGCACGGGGTAGGGGGGAGATAACATACCATCTGGGAATCTCGTTCTCAGCCACAGAGCTTCCCGTAACGAACGAATCCCCTATTACTGCAGCGTGCCTTTTCACCCTGCTTCCCAGGCTCAGTGCCAGTGACCTTACTGCTGTGACTTTCCACTGTTAGATTTTGGGCCTCTTATCCCACCTTTGGAGAGGGTTCAAAGAAGGTTCACTATCATGATTCTGGGATTGAAAGGGTTATCACATGAGGAGCCCCCTCAGGATAAAGGGTGTCCATTCAAAACAGAATTGCAGAGAAATTTCTTTAGCCAGAGGGTGGTGAATTTATGGAATTTGTTACCACAGGCAGCTGTGGAGGCCAGGTGGTAAAGCAGAAATTGCCAGGTTCTTGATTGGACGTGGCATCAAATGTTAGAGAGTGGGGCTGAGAAGGGGAAGAAAGGATCAGTCATGAGTGAATGGCAGAGCAGACTCGTGGGCCAATGGCCTAATTCTGCTCTTATGTTGTCTTATAGTCTTACAGTAAATGTATAAGGCAAAAAGTTGATCCTTCATTCTTAATACTTAGTAGTATTTTCACTTTCTACCCCTAGGTGGCAGTGTGACACCAGGAAGAAGTCCACGTTCGCTTTGCTATCTGTCAAACGTTTTTGCCTCTGTGTTCAACACTCACAGTTCTGTATAACCTCGTCATTCTAAATTCGAGTACAAAGATAACGATGATTCCTTCATAATATTGCTGGTCTTTTTTTCCGGCACCTTTATGTATGTAGTATGTCCTTGACGGCAGCCAGGCTGGTGCCGGCGATGTGTTGGGCAGTTTTGACCACCTGTTGTAGAGCTTTCTTGTCTGCCATGGTGCAGTGTCAGTGCCGTGTTAGCATGTTAGGAAGCTCTCTACTGTGCATCTGTAGAAGGTCGTGTGTATTGACATGCATAGCCCCACTCTCTTCAGCCTTGTCAGAAAGTACAGGCATTTATTGATTGTGTTGATGTGTTCTGGGACCATGAGAGGTTGTGCGAGATGTGCACTCCCAGGATTGTGAAACTGCTGACAATTTCCACTCCCGTGCCGCTGATGTAAAGTAGGGTGTGAATTCTCCTGAAGTCATAACCATCTCCTTTGTCTTGATAACATTGAGGAAGAGATAATTTGCCTGGCATCAGGCAAAGGCAATGAGCTCTTCCACCTCTTCTCTGTAGGCTGTGGCGTCGTTATTGGTGATGGACCCCATCACTGTCGTGTCATCAGCAAACTTGACAATGTAATTACTAGCTGTTATCATTTACTACCTCTAAATTCATCTTCTTACAGGAAAATAAATAAATACGAGGGGTGATTGATACGTTTGTGGCCTAAGGTAGAAGCAGTCAATTTTAGAAAACCCAGCACATTTATTTTTCAATATAGTCCCCTCCTACATTTACACACTTAGTCCAGCGGTCGTGGAGCATACGGATCTTGGACATCCAGAAAGTGTCCACAACAGGGGTGATTGATAAGTTCGTGGCCTAAGGTAGAAGGAGATGAGTTATACAGCTCTTGTTATATGCACCTGCAGTTCAACTCTGAGTGATTATGCAGAAAGTTTGAAGTTAATAACTCATCAGGGGTGATTGATAAGTTCATGGCCGAAGGTAGAAGGAGATGTGTTATTAACTTCAAACTTTCTGCATAATCACTCAAAGAGTTGCCCTGCACGTGCATGTAACGAGAGCTGTATAACTCATCTCCTTCTACCTTAGGCCATGAACTTATCAATCACCCCGCATATAATGTAATTTATGAAAAGCTACACATAAGGAACGACTGACAAACAACCAACGTGTAAAAGAAGATAAATCTGTGCAAATAGAAATGAATAGATAGCTAGATAAATACATACAAACATATATACATAAACAAATAGGGCGATTGGAAGAAAGAATAGAGGGGATGTCAGAGGCTGGTTCATACACAGAGTGATGGGGGCATGCTAGGGCTGGTGGTAGAAGCAGATACATTAGGGACATTTAATAAACTGTTAGATGGGCACATGGATGGTAGAAAAATGGAGGGGTATATAGATGGGAAGGTTTAGATTGAACTTAGAGAAGGTCAGCACAGCATCACGGGCCGAAGGGCCTGTACTGTGTTGTAAAGTTCTATGTTCAATGTTTGACTTAAGTTTTTAATTGAATGTTGCAAGATGTTACAGCAATGACCAGAGTTCTCACCTGTGCCAATCTTGAATCAATTAAACGAACCTGCGCTTAATTGATGTCCCAAGTGTTCGAATCTGAATGCAGAGAGACCCCACAGAATAAAAATTATAACAAGATACTCAGCAGATCGCGTATATTTGTACACACTGTCACAAGGGGGGGCACTGGTAGCGGACCCAAATGCAAGACACAGACACTGAAGTACAAGGAACAGGACTTGACTAGCATAGGGACGTGACAGGATACAGACAAGGAGCAGGGACAAGGACGCAGACTTGGGCTACGACATGGACTAGACAGAGAACCCGAACAAGGGACTAAGAACTAGGAACCTGGGCTTGGGCTTTGAGCCAGAGACTGGACAAGGACCCAGAACCTGGGTCTTGCCTCGGGCTCAGGCCCCAGAACCAGGCAAGGACATGATATGACTATAGGACTGGAGGCTGGGGTCTTGAGGCCTGAGCTTGGAGACAGGCTGGGGTCTTGAGGCCTGAGCTTGGAGACAGGCTGGGGTCTTGAGGCCTGAGCTTGGAGACAGGCTGGGGTCTTGAGGCCTGAGCTTGGAGACAGGCTGGGGTCTTGAGGCCTGAGCTTGGAGACAGGCTGGGGTCTTGAGGCCTGAGCTTGGAGACAGGCTGGGGTCTTGAGGCTGCAGACTGGGAGCTGGGGTCTTGGAATGTGGAGGCTGATAATTCAGAGGCTGGAACTCAGAGACAGACTGGGAACTATACATCAACATAGAGCCGGGACTTATCCTTCGAAAAGCTGGGACTCATCTTTGACACAACACCAACATGAGACTGGACAGAACATAGACATAGAACTGGGACTTATACTTAGGCAAGCCGGGACTCAACTTCATCTCCACAGCAAGGTGGGAAAGGTCCCTCCGTCGGGTAATGGCAGAACAGCCTGACTTACCCAACTGAGGCAAAGACAAGACAAGACGGATCCCCCCGCAGGGCAACGGCAGAACAGCCTGACTTACCCTACAAAGGCGAGGACAAGAAGAGACAAACATCAAAGAACGACAGACAGTTCCATCTCTGCTTCGGGGTTGCTCCGAGTCGCAGTTACGGCCAGTGACCTCGGCTGGCTACAGAAACAGCCAGATCCCTAACTAGCTCGGAGTGGCTGACGGCCACTCAGTTGGCCCGGGAAACAGCCGAATCCATACTGCAAAGACAGCTCCAACGACCGACAGCAAGGCTCCGTGAGGCGAAGGTTCACCAACGCAGCCTAAAGATGGCAAGTGTCGCTCTAGCCTTCCACCGGCAGGTTTCTCCCAGGGAATCTTAACAAGACAGCCCAGCCACCCACACTCGACCCCAAGGCCACTTATATTCCAAGCCCCAAGATGGGAATCAGGTGCCTATGATTAACTCAACCGAAACAAGGGACAGCTGGAAGATCCGGAGTCCTGAGACCACGGACCAGACCGTGAATTGGAATTTTGACTTCACGGACCGGACCATGACTACAACGTGATATTCGATGTTCTACCAAACCAGACTCTGTCAGCAAGTTACTGATGGACGAGCTGAGTTCATGGGGTGTTGCAGAATCATTGCAGATGGAGTTCCAATGCCCATACAGCTGGCTCGGGTGTGAGATTGGGTCGTTCTGGGTACCGACAGAAGTCGGGACCCAGGCAGAGGAGACTGGATTGCTCTGGGCACTGAGCTGATTTGAAGAACTTGAGAACGGCTTCAGGCTTGACAATGAAACCTGGGCACAGAGCGAGTCGCTGAGTGAAGTTGTCTAGGCCTGGAGCCTTTCGCTGCAGCTGGATCCTAGTGCGAGGTACGAACCGCTGTTTAGGCAACTTAAACAGCGGCCCAGATTGGAGGCGAGAGCTGATTTTGCTCACTCTCTGTGATGTTCTCTCCTCTGTCCCGGGCGCTGGAGTCTTTCGCTGTTCCATTTTGGGTCAATTTAAACGCCAGCCCAGAGAGACTGAAAAGACAGGGCGTCGGGATCTGAGGCGAGAACCAATTTCACTCACTCTCCACGATGTTCACTCCTCTCTCCTTGGCACTGAGGCCATGAAGACTCCCCCGGCGGCTGTGCTTCACGCCCGCTAATACTGTCTAATGAACTGATAGGTGAGGCTTTGGGCCTACGCCAGGGTTCCGATCTGAAGACTCAATTTGGTTCGGAATGTTACTGTTTGCTTCAATTGTGTTTTTTTTTTAATTTGTGCATCAGGTGTTGGTCTTTTATTTTTGCTTTTTTTTCATTAATTGGGTTCTTTCAGGTTTCTTGCTTTGTGGCTACCTGTGAGCAAGCAAATCTCAAGTCTGTATAATCTATGATTTCTTCCATAATAAATGTAATTTGAATCTTTGAAATGATTATTCTGAGACATTCCCAGCAATTGTCAGAACTGGCCAGGCAGGTCCATAGCTCACTGCACCGGAGAGAGAAGGCAATGTGTTCAATTCATCCTGGGAAGAGCCGTTAGAACATAGAACATAGGAACAGGGCCTTCAGATCACAATATCATGCCAAACCACTTCAATTAGTAATCAAATGGCCACCTACACTAATCCCTCCTGCCCACGCAATATCCTTCCATTCCCCTCACAGTCATGTTTCGAGCCTCTAGTGTGGCTGCCTCTACCACAGGTTAGATTCAGCATAACATGGTGAACCGAGGGGATTGCACTGTGCTGTACTGTTCTGTGTTCGAAAAATTATAACAAAATTATCAACAGAGTATGTACATCTGAAAGCATGATGTAGCAGATATTATCTCGGGTAACATTAGATCAGACATTAAATGTAGTAAGGCGAAGTGTATAGATCTGGGAAAATTATATGTGAATGTAAAAAGCAGCAGATGCTGCGAATCTGAAATCAAGACAGAACATTCCCGGATGCTCAACAGGTCGAGCAGCATCAATGGAGACCACAACAAAACCAGTCGTTTAAATCAATCACCGTTCGTTTACATCAAGCATTTGCCTTGCTCACCCTCGACTCAACCTGCAAATTAACCTATAGGGAATCCTGCACAAAGAATCCCGAGTCCCTTTGCACCTCGGAGTTTTGAATTGTCTCTCCATTTAGAAAATAAAGTTAAAGTCTGTCCCGAGCCTTATAGGCTCATCAGGCCAGTGCTTATGCCGGTTTCCGTGGTGTGAAGCGACTGAGAGTACGAGACACCCCCTGGATAGGGCGCCAGTCTATCATGAGGTTAAGCCCCAGCATTTTGCTGGTACCCATTTTCAGCTGGGTGGACTGGAGCAATGTGTGGTTAAGTGCCTTGCTCAAGGACGTAACATGCTGCCTTGGCTGGGGCTCGAACCCACAACCTTCAGATCACTAGTCCAATGCCCTAACCCCTTGGCCACGTGCCACATATTTAGAAAATAGTCTACCCTGTTATTTCAAATAATTCCAACAGATTCGTCAGACAAGTTTTCCCTTGAAGAAACCATGCTGACTACGGCCTATTTTATCATGTGCCTACAAGTACCCAGAAGCCACATCCTTGCCAATCAACTCCAACATCTTCCCAACCACTGAAGTCAGACTAATTGGCCTATAATTTCCTTTCTTCTATCACTCTCCCTTCTTAAAGAGTGGAGTGATACTTGCAAATTTCCATTCCTCCAGAGCGATGCCAAAATCAATTGATTCTTGAAAGAGTATCATTAATGCCTCTACAATCTCTTCAGCCACCTCTTTCAGAACCCTGGGCTGTATACCATCAGGTCCAGGTGACGTATCTATCTTCAGACCTTTCAGTTTCCCAAGAACCTTCTTCCTAGTAATGGCAGCTTCACATACTTCTGTATCATAACACCATCGAACTTCCAGCATGTTGCTAGTGTCTTCTACAGAGAAGACTGATGCAAAATACTTATTCAGTTTGTTCACCATTTCCTTGTCCTCCATTATTACCTCTACAGCATCATTTTCCAGAGATCTGACATAGACTATTGCCTCTCTTTTACACTTTGTGTATCTGAAGAATCTTTTGGTACTTTCTTTAATATTACTGGCTAGTTCACTTTCATATTCCATCTTTTCCTTGTTGATGACTTTTTTAGTTGTCTTCAGTTCATTTTAAAAATCTTACCAATCCTCTAACTTCCCACTAATTTTTGCTCTATTATATGCTTTTATATTGGTTTTGACTCCTCTTGTTAGCCACAGTTGTGTCATCTTTCCTTTAGAATACTTCTTCCTCTTTAGGAAGTACAAGGGGTGATTGATAAATTTGTGGCCTAAGGTAGAAGGAGTCAATTTTAGAAAACCTAGCACATTTATTTTTCAGCACAGTCCCCTCCTACATGTACACACTTAGTCCAGCAGTCGTGGAGCATACGGATCCCTTCTATGTAGAAGTCGGCGGCTTGGACCTCCAGAAACTGGTCCACAGCAGGGGTGATTGATAAGTTCATGGCCTAGAGTAGAAGGAGATGTTAAAACCCTCCCAAACCTGCCTGAAAAGATATTGGTCCCCCTCTGTTTGAGATGTAACCAGTCCCTTTTGAACAGGATGTAAGTTCCCAGAGGAGATCCCAATGATCCATAAACCTGAACCCCTGGTCTCTGCACCAGTTCCTCAGCCACACACTCACCTGCCAGTCATCCTATCCTTACCTCTACTGGCATGTGGCACAGGGTGCAATCCAGAGATTACTACCCTGGGGGTCCCTGAAATCTCTCTTCAGGACCTCCACACCTTTGCTACCTATGTCATTGGTGCCAATATGTACCCTCCCCCTTTAGTACATCATGGTTCCAATCTGAGACATCCCTAACCCTGGCATCTGGGAGGCAACATATCATCCAGATGTCTCTATCAAACCCACAGAATCTTATCTCTGTTCCCCTGACTACGGAATCTCATAGCACCACTGTCGTTCTCTTTACCTCTCTTCTCCTCTGACCCACATCACCAGACTAAGTGCCAGGGACCCAGTCACTGTGGCTCCCCATTGGTAGGTCATCTCCCCTCAACAGGATCCACAGTGGTAACACACACAAGAAATGCTGGTGGACGCAGCAGGCCAGGCAGCATCTCTAGAAAGAGGTACAGTCGACGTTTCGGGCCGAGACCCTTCGTCAGGACTAACTGAAGGAAGAGTTAGTAAGAGATTTGAAAGTTGGAGGGGGAGGGGGAGATCCGAAATGATAGGAGAAGACAGGAGGGGGAGGGATGGAGCCAAGAGCTGGACAGGTGATTGGCAGAAGGGATATGAGAGGATCATGGGACAGGAGGCCTAGGGAGAAAGAAAGGTGGGGGAGGGGGTAGCCCAGAGGATGGGTAAGGAGTTATAGTGAGAGGGACAGAGGGAGAAAAAAGAGAGAGAGAGAAAAAAAAGGGGGAAATAAATACATACATAAATACATAAATAAATAAATAATGGATGGGGTACGAGGGGGAGGTGGGGCATTAACAGAAGTTGGAGAAGTCAATGTTCATGCCATCAGGTTGGAGGCTACCCAGACGGAATATAAAGTGTTGTTCCTCCAACCTGAGTGTGGCTTCATCTTGACAGTAGAGGAGGCCGTGGATAGACATGTCAGAATGGGAATGGGATGTGGAATTAAAATGTGTGGCCACTGGAAGATCCTGCTTTCTCTGGCGGACAGAGCGTAGGTGTTCAGCAAAACGGTCTTCCAGCCTGCGTCGGGTCTCGCCAATATATAGAAGGCCACATCGGGAGCACCAAACGCAGTATATCACCCCAGTCGATTCACAGGTAAAGTGTCGCCTCACCTGGAAGGACTGTCTGGGGTCCTGAATAGTGGTGAGGGAGGAAGTGTAAGGGCATGTGTAGCACTTGTTCCGCTTACAAGGATAAGTGCTGGGAGGGAGATCGGTGGGAAGGGATGGGGGGTCGAATGGACAAGGGAGTCGCGTAGCAAGCGATCCCTGTGGAAACAGAGAGAGGGAGGGAGGGAAAGATGTGCTTGGTGGTGGGATCCCGTTGGAGGTGGCGGAAGTTACGGAAAATAATATATTGGACCCGGAGGCTGGTGAGGTGGTAGGTGAGGACCAGGGGAACTCTATTCCTAGTGGGGTGGCGGGAGGATGGAGTGAGAGCAGATGTACGTGAAATGGGGGAGATGCGTTTAAGAGCAGAGTTGATAGTGGAGGAAGGGAAGCCCCTTTCTTTAAAAAAGGAGGACATCACCCTCGTCCTGGAATGAAAAGCCTCATCCTGAGAGCAGATGCGGCGGAGACAGTGGTAAACCTATTATTGAGGGGAATGGCCACAGGCGTACTCTACACTGGTGGTGCATTCCCCTTCCTTCTCCTGACAATCACCCAGTTACCTTTTTAGTCAATTCTCTTTGGTGTTCAGACTCAGGGGGTTATTTTGGCAAGTTGGATCAGTTGGCTGTACTCCTACTACCTGCATACAGACAGACAGGTCCTAAAGAGCAAGGCTCCAGAGATCAAAAGGTCATGGGAGGCAGAAGGTCAATTACAGGATTGCCCTGAGTCAGTGGACAGGGTCATGTTCAAGCTCATCTGAGGATCTGAGTGACTACACCGGGATTGTAACAGACTCTAGTAAAACAGTTGTGGATGAGTCTGTCCTCACAAAATCGTTCAGTGTTTACCCCAATCCGAAGCCCTAGATGAACCATGAAATCTGGGATTTACTGAGGGCCAGATCAGAGGCATTCAAGTCTGGAGATCAAGAATGCTACAAGAGGTGTAGATATGATCTCCGGAAAGCCATCTCATAGGTGAAGTGGAGATTCCGGACTAGACTGGAGTCAACGAGAAATGCACGACAACTGTGGCAGGGTTTGAATGCCATTACCTCCTACAAAGTTAAATCTAGCGTCATCGGGAATGTCGGAGTTTCGCTTCCTGAGGGGCTCAATGCCTTCTATGCTCGCTTTGACCACTAGAACAGGGAGGAGCCTTCATACACCCCCATATCTCCTGATGATCCTTTGGTCTCAGTATCTGAAGATTCTGAAGATAAGAGAGTGAATCCAAGAAAAGCTTCTGTTCCGGACAGAGTACTTGGCCGAGTACCTGTGCTGACCAACTAGCTGGTGTGTTCACCTTCAAACTAGCTTCAAACTCTCGCCTGACGAAGGGTGTCGGCCTGAAACGTCGACTGCACCTCTTCCTAGAGATGCTGCCTGGCCTGCTGCGTTCACCAGCAACTTTGATGTGTGTTGTTCAAATTCTCGCTCTGGCAGTGTGTTGTTCCCGCATGCTTTAAGCAGGCTTCAATCATACTGGTGTCCAAGAAGAGCCAGGTAACCTCCCTCATTGACTATTACCCAGTGGCACTTAACTCTGCAGTGATAAAGTATTTTGAGAGGGTGGTGTTGAAACATATCAGCTCCTGTCTGAGTGGCTCTTGGATCTGCTACAATTTGCCAACCAAAGCAACAGGTCCACAGTAGATGCCATTTCACTGGCTCTTCACACAATCCTGGAACATTTGGACAGCAAAGATGTATACATCAGGGTGCTCTTTATTGATTACAGCTCATCTTTTAATACCATTGTCCCCTCAAAACTGATCAGTGAGCTCCACGATCTGGGCTTCAATACCCCCTTGTGCAATTGCAGACTGGATTTCCTCACTTGCAGACTCCTTTCAGTTTGGATTAGCAAGCATATCTCCTCCACATTCTCCATCTGCACAGGTCCACCACAGGAATGTGTGTCTAGCCCCTTGTCACCCATGACTGTGCGGCTAAGTACAGCTCCAACACCACATACAAGTTTACTGATGACCCCACTGTTGTGGGCTGCATCAAAGGTGGTGATGAATCAGCATTCAGGAGGGAGATCGAAAATTTGGCTGAGTGGTGTCACAACAACAACCTCTCATTCATTGTCAGCAAGACCAAAGAACTGATTGTGGACCAGGGGAGGGAAACCAAGGGTCCGTAAGCCAGTACTCATCGGGCAATCAGAGGTGGAGTGAGTCAGTAACTTTAAATACCTGGGAGCCACCATCTCAGAGGACCTGTCCTGGACACATCAAAATTGCAAAGAAAGCATGACAGCACCTCTACTTCCTCAGGAGTCTGCAGAGATATGGCATGTCATTGAAAACTTTGACAGGCTTCTATAGGTTGGTGGTGGGAAGTCTATTGACTGGCTGCATTATGGCCTGGTATGGGAACATCAATGCCTTTGAGTGAAAATTCCTACAAAAGGTAGTGGATTTGGCCCAGTACATCATGGGTAAAGCCCTCCCAACCATTGAGCTCATCTACATGAAACGTTGCTGTAGAAAAGCAGCATCCATCATCAAAGATCCTCATCAACCAGGCCATGCTGTTTGCTCACTGCTGCCATCAGGTAGAAAGTTTTTTGTAAGCATGTCGTACCAGACATTCAGCCATTCTTGTCTGGCACGTGGTGCTAGGATTAATCGGGTCACGTTATGAACGTTCCTGACTCGACCCTTGTATATTTTTTACGAGGCCGAGTGGCTAGCTCGACGCTCAACCCGGCACGGATGGAAAGCGTGCTCGGGGGTGGCCCGACCTGGATTCGAACTCGGGAACCTTCGCTCCGGAGTATGGCGCTGATCTCACTGCGCCACCAGGTAGAAAGTACAAGATCATAAGGGTTCATTTATTTATTATCAAAGCATGTTATCCATAGTCAACTGTAAAATCTGTCTTCATTAGATTAGATTATGAGGACACTCAGTCCTCGTTTATTGTCATTTAGAAATGCATGCATTAAGAAATGATATAATGTTCTTCCAGTATGATATCACAGATAGCCATGAAACAAAAAAAGAACATGAAAGTCATTCAGAGAGAAACAACAAACCCACGCCCCCATAGAAAAAAGAACGGCATTCAGATCATCACCCCCCCCCGCTAAAATCCACCCTCCTCCAGCACAATACAGAACAGGAACATTGTCCCCCCCCCAAAAAAAACAACCCCTTCCCCAGAGAAAAAACTAACAGAACATCAATCCCCAAATACCCTCCCTTTGAACAACAAAACAGAAAAGGAATGGGCAATAACAAAGCACAGAACATAAAACCATATGGTTGAAAA
The DNA here is from genome assembly GCF_030028105.1 of Mobula birostris. Classification (NCBI taxonomy): domain Eukaryota; kingdom Metazoa; phylum Chordata; class Chondrichthyes; order Myliobatiformes; family Myliobatidae; genus Mobula; species Mobula birostris. Next base: position 28,159,565 of record NC_092401.1, on the reverse strand, counting down.
AAAGTCCACAGTCCATAAATGAAATAGTCCAGTCCATAAATGCAGAACCATGATAGCATCCTACAATATCACCAACATTTATCGAAAGAGAGAGACAGCACACAAAGCAAAGAGGCCTACCTGCCTGCCACAGTGATAGGCTGCTCACAGACGCCTCCAGCAGCCATCAAAATGCAGACAGTTGGCAATGAAGTTCTCACTCACCTTTTCCATTCACCTCGATGCCTCAACTTTCCATGGCGCTTTAGTTGGCAATTAATGGACACTTGCAGTGGCAAAATGGAGTTGAACATCAGCTCGCAACCTGTCTCAGAGTTTGTGGTCGTTTGCCTGAATCTTCTTGGAGACAGCAAAGTGCTGGATCACCCAAATGATCTCCAAACTGTAAATCACAGGCTCCAACAGTCCCAGAAGCACATTTAAGGTGAAAATCAATGTAAAAGAAGTAAAAACAATATTTTTCTTTGCTATCTGGAAGAAGTCGACCAAGGGAGCATTGTAGACTGGTGCCATCTTGAGCAAAAGTTCCTATTGAGAGCCTCAGGACTTGCAACACCAGGTTCAAGAACAGTTATTACCCCTCAACCATCAGGATCTTGAACAAAAGGGGACAACTACATTCATGCCGTTTTTGGTGTCCCCACAACCGATGGTCTCACTTTAAGGACTCTTTATCTTGTGATTTCATACTCGTTATTTATTGCTATTTATTTATATTTGCATTTACAGTTTGTTGTTCACTCATCCTGTTTGCAGTTACTATTCTATAGATTTGCTAAGTATGCCTGCAGGAAAAAGAATTACAGGATTGTATGTGCTGACATGTATGTACTCTGATAATAAATTTTACATTGAACTTTGAACTTTTGCCTGTCTCCTGCAATCTGGGGGTGACTACCTCCTCATTCTCCCATATGAGCCAAAGGTCATCGAGTTGCAGATCCAGTGTTTATCTGGGAGAATGGAGGTCTCCCAATATTGCCACATCTCACCCACAGTACAAAACACTGCCTCTGGAGCCACTCTCATTACACTACTATGCCATAACAGATGAAGAATAAAGAATTAAGAACAAAAAGAAACCCGCTAGATACTTTACCTTGCCCTGGCCTGATCTCACCGAAGCCTGATGAGCCAAAGCCAAAGCCACTCCAACACTGACCCACTCACACTAGTGACTGCTCCAACAATGGCCGCTCCACTTGTACTTGTGTTATTTTTATTCCCCCTTTCTAATGAATCCTGCTTGGTGATAGGTCACAGTCCAACATTGTTGACTGTCCTCAATGTTACATTTCAATACTCACCCAGCATCTAATTATTGAATGCCTTGCAAAACTCAACACCTACAAGTAGAGGCAGGGGACAGACTAAAATACATCTTAAACACAAAATAATCTGCAGGTGCTGTGATCAAAGCAACACCTACAGTACGCTGGATGAACTCAGCAGGTCGGGCAGCATCAGCGGAAACGATGAGTCGACGTTTCCGGCGGGAACCCTTCGTCAGAATTGAAGAATGAAGGAGGTGGAAGGATTTGAAGAATGCTTGTAGGTTCAGTTGAAAGGCCAGTAATTTGAAAGACAAAGGGGTGGGGGAGGGGAAGCATCGACGTCATAGGCAGGAAAATAATGGGTAGTAGAAGGAGGCGGAACCATGAGGGAGGTGATTGATAGGCAGCTGGGGGAGGGGGCAGAGTGAAATAGGGATAGAGGAAGGGAGGGGGAGGGAATTACTGGAAGTTGGAGAATTCTATGTTCATACCAAGGGGCCGGAGACTACCTAGACAGTATCTGAGGTGTTGCTCCTCCAACCTGAGTTTAGCCTCATTATGGCATTAGAGGAGGCCATGTATGGACATATCTGAATGGGAATGGGAAGCAGAGTTGAAGTGGGTGGCTACTGGAAGATCCTGTCTGTTGAGTCTGTTGGGCTCACTATTGCATCCGGTTGCTCCCGGTGCGGCCTCCTCTACATCGGTGAAACCTGACGCAAATTGGGGGACCGCTTCGTCGAGCAACTCCACTCTGTCCGCCACAACAGAGGTGTCCCCATTTCACAGCAAGAAGGGAGACATAACAAACAACTCGCTGGTTTACAATGTTAAAAATCCATTGCGTTGCTTTTTCCAAGCTCTGTGCCCAAAGATCTCAGGTCTCTGGGCACACAACCATTGACCTTCCAACTCCCATGACACACTGATCTCCAGCCGGGACAGCAACCTTCAATCTGCCTGTCTCTAGAGCCACGAGATCTCTGACCTCTGAAGATGAGCTAAGCTCTTAGGCCGTGTCCTTGGCATCTCGAATAACGGCAATCATGAAATCCCGAGAGCAGGTCCCATTTCCGCAAAGTCAGCGTGTTACTCCATGTCAGGGTCTTTAAAAGAAACCTGAAAAGGAAAAATAGAGATATTAAAGATGGAAATAGAGCTGTTTCCGAAAACGCAAGCAAAGGAATCGCCATATAGCACCATCGTAACTAAGCTCCGCCCTCCAGATCTCCCTAATGTTTCTGCCTCTACTACCACCCCTGGCAGCATGTTCTACACACCTACAAGTTCCTGTGTAAAAACTTATCTCTGATACTCCCCTTTCCCCATCTTCTTATTCTGGCTCCTGCCCCCTTTTTTCCCAGTCCTGAGGAAGGGTCTTGGCCCAAAATATTGACTGTTTATTCCTCTCCATAGACGCTGCTTGACCTGCTGAGTTCCTCTAGTATTTTATGTGTGTTGCTCAAAAAAACTTTTTCATGTATGTCAGTCAAAGTGGTCACAGTGTTAAACTACAGTATAGTGATTAGGGTTGTGCAGGTTGGTTCAAGTAGCAGTTCCTGACCACGATGCTTCAGGCTTCTGCACCTCCTGCCTGATGGTAGCAGTAAGAAGATGGTATGGATTTTGAATGATGAACATTGCCTTGTTGGTTAGGGATCATTAACGGTGAATTCCTGTTGCTCCTTGTCTGTCACAGGGAACCACTGACCCACCAAGGACACAGGAGCACTCTGATAAAAGCAAATCACTGGATACACTTAATGACTGTATTTATCATTTATTTAGAGATACAGCCGAATGGGCCCTTCTGTCCAAAAGAGCCACGATGCCCGGCAACCCACCTGTTTAACACTAGCCTGATCACCGGACAATTTACAATGATCAATTAACCCACTAACCAGTAAGTCTTTGGACTGTGGGAGGAAACTGGTGCACATGGGGGAAACCCAAGCGGTGACGAGGAGAATGTAGAAACTCCTTGCAGGTGGCACTGGGATGGAACTCTGAACTCTAAAGCCTTGAGTTTAATAGCATCTTGCTAACAGCTACACTACTGCACATCTAAATAAAACCTGTAAATGTGGTGCAGAGGGTAGGAACTACATTGAAATTAATTGTAAACACAAAATACTCTGCAAATGCCGGGGTCAAAGCAACACTCACAACACGCTGGAGGAACTCAGCAGGTCGGGCAGCATCTGTGGAAACGATCAGTCGACGTTTCAGGCCGGAACCCTTCGTCAGGACTGTAGAGGGAAGGGGCAGAGGCCCTATAAAGAAGGTGGGGGGAGGGTGGGAAGGAGAAGGCCGGTAGGTTCCAGGTGAAAAACCAGTAAGGGGAAAGGTAAAGGGGTGGGGGAGGGGAACAGGGAGGTGATAGGTAGGAAAGGTGAAGAAGGAATAGGGGAAAACACAAGTGGGTAGTAGAAGGAGGCGGAACCATGAGGGAGGTGATAGGCAGCTGGGGGAGGGGGTAGAGTGAAATAGGGATAGAGGAAGGGAGGGGGAGGGAATTACTGGAAGTTGGAGAATTCTATGTTCATACCACGGGGCTGGAGACTACCTAGACGGTATCTGAGGTGTTGCTCCTCCAACCTGAGTTTAGCCTCATTATGGCAGTAGAGGAGGCCATGTATAGACATATCCGAATGGGAATGTGAAGCAGAGTTGAAGTGGGTGGCAACCAGGAGATCCTGTCTGTTGTGGCGGATGGAGCGGAGGTGCTCGACGAAGTGGTCCCCCAATCTGCGTCGGCTTTCACCGATGTAGAGGAGGCCACACCGGGAGCACTGGATGCAATAGATGACCCCAACAGACTCACAAGTGAAGCGTTGCCTCACCTGGAAGGACTGTTTGGGGCCCTGAATGGTGGCAAGATAGGAGATGTAGGGACAGGTGTAGCACTTACGCTTACAGGGATAAGTGCCAGGTGGGAGATCCATGGAGAGGGACGTGTGGACCTGGGAATCGCAAAGGGAACGATCCCTGTGGAAAGCGGAGAGGGGTGGAGAGGGAAAGATGTGCTTAGTGGTGGGGACTTGTTGAAGGTGGCAGAAGTTGCAGAGGATAATGTGCTGGATCCGGAGGCTGGTGGGGTAGTAGGTGAGGACAAGGGGAACTCTGTCCCTGTTGTGGTGGCGGGAGGATGGAGTGAGGGCCGAAGTGCGGGAAATGGAGGAGATGCGGGTGAGGGCATCGTTGATGACGGCAGAAGGGAAAGCACGATCCTTAAAGAAAGAGGAGATTTGAGATGTCCTGGAACGGAAAGAGTCATTCTGGGAGCAGATGCGGCGGAGACGGAGGAACTGGGAATAGGGAATGGCATTTTTGCATGTGGCAGGGTGGGAAGAGATATAGTCGAGGTAGTTATGAGAGTCAGTATATAGAAGATGTCAGTGGATAGTCTGTCTCCAGAGATGGAGACCAAGAGATCGAGAAAGGGGAGAGAAGTGTCCGAGATAGACCAAGTGAATTTGAGGGCTGGGTGGAAGTTTGAAGTAAAGTTGATGAAATTGACGAGCTCAGCATGGGTGCAGGAAGCAGCACCAATGTAGTCGTTAATGTACCGAAGGAAAAGTTGGGGAGCAGTACCAGGATAGGTTTGGAGCATAGTCATAGTCATAGTCATAGTCATAGTCATAGTCATAGTCATAGTCATAGTCATACTTTATTGATCCCGGAGGAAATTGGTTTTCATTACAGTTGCACCATAAATAATTAAATAGCAATAAAACCATAAATAGTTAAATAGTGATATGTAAATTATGCCAGGAAATAAGTCCAGGACCAGCCTATTGGCTCAGGGTGTCTGGCCCTCCAAGGGAGGTGTTGTAAAGTTTGATGGCCACAGGCAGGAATGACTTCCTATGACACTCTGTGTTGCATCTCGGTGGAATGAGTCTCTGGCTTAATGTACTCCTGTGCCCAACCAGTATATTATGTAGTGGATGGGAGACATTGTCCAAGATGGCATGCAACTTGGACAGCATCCTCTTTTCAGACACCACAGTCAGAGAGTCCATTTCCATCCCCACAACATCAGTGGCCTTACGAATGAGTTTGTTGATTCTGTTGGTGTCTGCTACCCTCAGCCTGCTGCCCCAGCACACAACAGCAAACATGATCGCACTGACCACCACAGACTCGTAGAACATCCTCAGCGTCGTCCGGCAGGTGTTAAAGGACCTCAGTCTCCTCAGGAAATAGACACCGACTGTTCTACATAACCAACGAAGAGGCAGGCATAGCTGGGGCCCATGCGAGTGCCCATAGCTACACCCTTGGTGTGAAGAAAGTGGGAAGAGCCAAATGAGAAGTTATTAAGTGTGAGTACCAGTTCCGCCAACCGGTGGAGGGTGGTGGTGGTGGGGAACTGGTGAGGTCTATTGTCCAGAAAGTAGCGGAGGGCTTTGAGGCCTTCTTGATGGGGAATGAAGGTGTATAAGGATTGGACATCCATGGTGAAAATGAAGCCCATTAGGCCATTTGGCCCATTGAGTCCGCTCTGTCGTTCAATCATGGCTGATTTATTCCCCCCTCTCAGCACCATTCTCTGCATTCTCCCCAAAACTTTTGATGTCCTGACTTACCAAGAACCTATCCACCTTCACCTTAAATATATTCAGTGACCTGGCTTCCACAGCCATCCGTGGCAATGAATTCCACAGATTCACCACCCCCTGGCTCAAGAAATTCTTCCACATCTTTGTTCTAAATGGACGGCCCTCTATTCTGAGGCTGTGTCCTCTGGTCCTAGACTCCCCCACTACAGGAAATATTCTTTCCACATCCACTCTATCTGGGTCTTTGTATATCAAATAAGTTTTAATGAGTTCCCTCCTCATTCTTCTGATCTCCAGTGAGTACAGTGCCAGAGCCACCTAACCCTCC
>NC_092401.1:28038398-28148398 GCF_030028105.1 Mobula birostris | reverse complement strand
CCCTGAGTTCTCCCTCCTGCAGTCAATAATCAGCTCTTTAGTGAGATGTTGATTGAGAGGTTTTTGTTTTGGCAATCATCACCTGCCAGTGTTAGGTCAGCAGGTCTAGAGGTGGGCAAAGCAAGAGCCAAGTTGGGGGTATGCTGGCTCACTGGGGAAGGGGATAAGGGAGACCATCGGTGGGTAACCATGAGGTCCGAAAGCTTTAATCACAATCACACACCAACATAGCACAATTGGACCCAGACTCAGGTCCATTGACCACCGAGGTCTTGTCGATAGACATGGAGAAATGTATAACTTTGCACTAAATCACCCTGTCAACACAATGTAATTTAGTGCTTAGGTTCCGATGAAAGATCATGGACCTGGAATGTTAACACTGCATCCCACCAGACAGCTGCCGGACAGATGATCCCCATCCTGCCCAGCAGTCCCAGCTTTTGTTTATCTCCTCTGCCTTATTTGCCTTGGCCGTGATATCAGTCAGGCACCTTCAGGGAATTATGAACCACGAGGCTGGGATCTGAGTTGACTCCACTTCATAGGTAAACAGACTTGGCTTTGATCTTGAGCAACACATACAAAGTGCTGAATGAACTCAGCAGATCAGCAGCATCTGTGGCAACAATTGTGACCGTTGATGTTTCGGGCCGAGACCCTTTATCAGGGCTAGAAAGGAAGAGGGCAGGAACCAGAATGAGAAAGTGAAGGGAGGGCGAAACATGAGCTGATGGATGATAGATGAATCCAGATGAAGGTGGGGAAGTGGGAGAAGTGCAAATGATGTGAGAAACTGGGAGGTGACAGGTGGAAGAAGTAAAGGGCTCCAGTTGTCTCTAGTTCCTTCTTGCCCATGTGTGTAACTCTGCCCACATTTGTGTTGAGAGCCTTTTCCATGCTCAAATCATTTTACTGATCACATCACCCTGACCGGTATGTAGAACATAGAACATAGATACCTGCAGCACATTACAGGCCCTTCAGCCCACAATATTGTGCCAACCATGATCAGAGATGCATTATGATCAGAGATTAAGGGAGCTAGGGCTTTACTCTTTGGAGAGAAGGAGGATGAGAGGAGACATGATAGAGGTGTACAAGATATTAAGAGGAATAGATAGAGTGGATAGCCAGCACCTCTTCCCCAGGGCACCATTGCTCAATACAAGAGGACATGGGGCTTTAAGGTAAGGGGTGGGAAGTTCAAGGGGGATATTAGAGGAAGGTTTTTTACTCAGAGAGTGGTTGGTGCGTGGAATGCACTGCCTGAGTCAGTGGTGGGGGCAGATACACTAGTGAAGTTTAAGAGACTACTAGACAGGTATATGGAGGAATTTAAGGTGGGGGGTTATATGGGAGGCAGGGTTTGAGGGTCGGCACAACATTGTGGGCCGAAGGGCCTGTACTGTGCTGTACTATTCTATGTTCTATGTTCTATGTACTCTAGAAACTGCCTAGAACTACCCTACCACAGAGTCATCTATTTTTCTAAGCTCCATGTACCCACCTAAGAGTCTCTTAAAAGACCCTATTGTATCTGACTCCACCACATCACCAGCAGTGCATTCCACACACTCACCAGTCTCAGTGTGAAAGACTCACCCCTGGCATCCCTTCTACCCCTCCTTCCAAGCACCTTAAAAATAAAGCCCCCTCATGTTAGCCATTTCAGCTCTGGGAAAAAGCCTCTGGCTGTTCACACAATCAATGCCTCTCATCATCTTATACACCTTTATCAAGTCACCATTGCTCCAAGCAGAAAAGGCCAAGCTCGCTCAACCAATACTGGAAGGGAAATATATTTCAGATGAGTACACTGAAGCCACTGTCCAATTTCTGTGGGAATAAATAAAAATCACAAAAAATTCTGCAGATGCTGGAAATCTTGAGCAATGCACATAAAATTGGTATTTGGTAATACCAAATATTGCAATTCTGGTTCATCAGTTCACAGGTGAGACCGATGGCAGGGAGCTGTGTGGCCTCGGTTGTTGCATGAACCAGGTCCTCATGCTGCACTGTTGCCTGCTATGGTCACCCGGGACAGGGGACACCAGAGGAGGTGTGGGAGAGAACGTAGGTGGGTCAGGCATGCTGGAATCTGTGCTGCACACTGGTGCTGCTCTCCAGTGTTCGCTCCCTGGGAGACAAACTGGATTGCTTTCATCTGAGGCTGACCCAGTGTGAGTTGAAGAACTGCTATGTGCTTGTTCTTGCATAAATATGGCTCCAGAACAGCATCCCATGCACTGTCAACCTTCAGGCTATGCCATTCAGGGACTTTTGCTAATATTATTTGTGACTGTATGTACTGTTGTAACAATTCGTGCAGCGAGCTGTGTGTGACTGTATGTACTGTTGTTACAATACGTGCAGCGAGCTGTGTGTGACTGTGTGTACTGTTGTAACGATTCGTGCAGCGAGCTGTGTGTGACTGTATATACTGTTGTAACGATACTTGCAGCGAGCTGTGTGTGACTGTATGTACTGTTGTAACAATTCGTGCAGCGAGCTGTGTGTGACTGTATGTACTGTTGTAAGATACGTGCAGCGAGCTGTGTGTGACTGTATGTACTGTTGTAACGATACGTGCAGCGAGCTGTGTGTGACTGTATATACTGTTGTAACGATACGTGCAGCGAGCTGTGTGTGACTGTATGTTCTGTTGTAACGGTATGTGCAGTGAGCTGTGTGTGACTGTACTGTTGTAACGATTCGTGCAGCGAGCTGTGTGTGACTGTATGTACTGTTGTAACGATTCGTGCAGCGAGCTGTGTGTGACTGTATGTACTGTTGTAACGATACGTGCGGCGAGCTGTGTGTGACTGTATATACTGTTGTAACGATACGTGCAGTGAGCTGTGTGTGACTGTATATACTGTTGTAACGATTCGTGCAGCGAGCTGTGTGTGACTGTATGTACTGTTGTAAGAATTCGTGCAGGGAGCTGTGTGTGACTGTATGTACTGTTGTAACGATACGTGCAGCGAGCTGTGTGTGACTGTATGTACTGTTGTAACGATACGTGCAGCGAGCTGTGTGTGACTGTATGTACTGTTGTAACGATACGTGCAGCGAGCTGTGTGTGACTGTACTGTTGTAACGATTCGTGCAGCGAGCTGTGTGTGACTGTATGTACTGTTGTAACGATTCGTGCAGCGAGCTGTGTGTGACTGTATATACTGTTGTAACGATACGTGCAGCGAGCTGTGTGTGACTGTACTGTTGTAACGATTCGTGCAGCGAGCTGTGTGTGACTGTATGTACTGTTGTAACGATACGTGCAGTGAGCTGTGTGTGTCTGTATGTACTGTTGTAACGATACGTGCAGCGAGCTGTGTGTGACTGTATGTACTGTTGTAACGATTCGTGCAGCGAGCTGTGTGTGACTGTATGTACTGTTGTAACAATACGTGCAGCGAGCTGTGTGTGACTGTATGTACTGTTGTAACGATACGTGCAGTGAGCTGTGTGGTTATTAAGTGTCATTGGCAAGGACAGCATTTATTGCACATCCCTATCTGCCTTGAGAGGGTGCTGGTGAAGCTGTCCTGTGGGCTGTTGGGCAAGATGAGGAGCCAACAAGGCTGCAGCAAATGACAACGCATTCCCATCAGGACTTGAGGGCTTGAGTTACAGGGAACGGTTGGGTAGGACTGGACTGTATTCTCTGGAGTGTAGGACACTGAAGGGTAACTTTATAGAGGAGTATAAAATCAGGATGGGTGCAGATACACACAGGGAAACACACACACACACACACACACACAGAGTTAATTACTGCCTCCAGTCCTTCTCTTTCCACAACTACATGATCCCTATGTTCTCACTCCCACTGACACACAACCTCCAAACGTGGAGCTGAGGTGGGGATGGGATCTGTTGGGCCTGGGGTGTGAATTGAGTCCGGAGACCCCCCTGACCTCAACTAACACTTCAGCTGAAACAACTGCAGGCCCCCGATCAGGTTCGGAATCTCACTGGGTGCAGGGAGGGAGCCAACCAGGTTTCACCCCAGGGTGCTCAATACACCCTGCTGCTTTCCTCCAGCATATGGAGAGAGCTCTGGAAATGCCCGGACCTTGGAAAATAGGCTAGCAATGCAGATATGGGGCTTCCATGGTCGGGTGTTGGATGGGGGTTGGTAGACCAGCGTAGAGAGGACTGGTGCCCCTCCCATACGCAGTGAGTTGTCAGGGGGTTCTGGAGTCAGAGTTCCCTATGGGCAGTAGGAATGAGATCATATGACTGCTGGGTTCGCGAATCAGTGAAACTGGAGTTCAAGGCCTAGTGTTCTGGGTCCTGCCACTGACAAGTCCAGATTTCGAGGCCTAGTGTTCGGTGATCAGCTGGTTCTTGGGGTCAATGGCAAGGATCAAGGCCTGGGGGTTGAATCAGATGTCTGGAAGTCAGAGCTCCAAGTCTGCAGATGTCTGTGAGCCTGAATGCAAGTCTGTTGGAGGCTGGAGGTGAAGAAGGCAGCCAGTCCTGGGGTTAGAGGTCTATGTATGTGGGTGGGAGGGAGGCAGGGAAGAACAGTGCTTGCTTTGTTGCTTGTTGTGTTTTGTGTGGTTCTGCCGAGCATGGTGGGCTGTGATGTTGGCACCGGAATGCGTGGTGACACTTGGAGGCTGCCCCCAGCACACCCTTGGGTGTGTAGGTTGTTAACACAAATGACGCATTTTACTGTTTCAATGCACATGTGATAAATAAACTTGAATCTTGAAATAAAACAAAGGAGTGGCTTGAACATCATCTTGTGTGGGAAGCTCACTCCAGGCTCAGCTTTGCTCCAGAACATCTGCAATCAATGTACTTGCAGCAGACAGAACTATTCCACTGTGTTGGGGGGAGGGTCATTTGTAGGTTTACCCCCTATTTCTTTTCTTAACCTCCCTTGACCCAATTCTTCCATGTGCCCTCAGCACCAAGGTCCATTTTTCATCTTGAACGAGTCTTGTCTGACAGAAGTCGTGCAGAGCCGCAATATTTACACTTCCAGTCGTCAGCTCATTAAGACGAGGACGGGACGCATCTCTGCCAGCACAGCCTTTATTAGATTCATGACCTGGTTGTAGGCAGGCTAACTTGCTTTCCCTCGTCTTGCTGCTGCCATCGGGAAGGAGATATAGAAGCCTTGGGTCTCACACCACCAAGTTCAGGAACAGTTATTACCTGACAACCATCAGGCTCCTGAACCATTGTGGATAACTTCACTCACTTCAATTCTGAATCGATTCCATAACCTACAGATTCACTTTCAAGGACTCTTGTTCTCTGTATTATTTATTTATTTATCTATTTATTGATTTTTATTTGCCGTTTGTCTTTTTTTGCACATTGGTTGTTTGTTAGTCTTTGTGTCTGGCTTTTCATGATTCTATTGTATTCCTCTGTTCTACTGTGCCTATAAGAAAATGAATCTCAAGATAGGATATAGTGATATACAGTATATGTACTGTACTTTAACAATAAATTTACTTTAAACTTTTTGAAGTTTTTTTTACAGCAATGGGCCTTCCTGCATCACCTGTGCTGTCTCTGGAACTGCAACTGCACGCTGGAAAATATGTTTTGTTTTGTGTGAGTTTCCCTCCCCCCATCCCACTCACCTCCCTCCCCCGACACCTGAAAAAGCCTGCCTGATTTATTTTTGATAAAGCAGTTTCTTCAGCTCTGCAGACCTATCTGTGCTGAATTGGAACATAATGGATCTCACCTTCAACTCTGCGGATAAGAATAACAAATAAAGGATGGCTAAAGAAAATGTTTGTGCAGAAAGCCAATGGGATTTATGTGGGGTTGAAAAGTTCAGCGGTGGGAGCCGTGTGGAGTTGGATTTAGTGAAATCCTTCAAGGAGCTGGAAGGTTTTCAACCAGCCCAGGAGAGGTGCACGTATCAGAGGGAAGGGCCTCTGAGGTTCTGGCTGCAGGAGTTATGTACCCCAGCTGGAAGCAAGTCTGCCATTCTTGCCCGGTCTGGAACACAGGTGACCCCAGACTCACTCCAGGTGAACTCTTAGCTGCCATCGCAAATGGCAGTCAAGGCCAAGTTATTAGATGTATTCAAGGCAGAGATTGATAGGAACATCTTCTTCCCCTTCACCATCAGATTTCTGAACGGTCCATGAACACATCAACGCTACCACATTATTCCTTATTATTTGAACTATTTATTTATTTTTGCATTTTATAGTAAATCTATGTCTTGCACTGTACTGCTGCTCCAAAACAGCAAATTGCACATCTCCTAAGTCAGTGGTAATAGACAGGGTACTGAATCTGACTGCTTCGTGATTGGGTTACAGGTAAGAGAGTGTGTTTGAGGACAATTAGCCTTAGTAGAGTAGACGATGGGTCTAATGGCCTAATTTGCTCCTAGATCTTATGGTGTTATGGCCTTATAGTCAACTAAATGCCTCACAATCTCAGCAAGACTATGTAGTTTTGAGATGAGAGTGCATCGCTTCTTTTACTCACTGGCTACGCCTCAATCACAACCACTGTTGATGTTGTTACACCATAAGACCATAAGATATAGCTGCAGAATTAGGCCATTCAGCCCATTGAGTCTATTCCATCATTCCATCATGGTTGATTTATTATCCTTCTCAACCCCATTCTCCCCAGAACTTTCGATGCCCTGAATAATCAAGCACCTTTCAACCTCTCCCTTAAATCTACCCAAAGACTTGGCCTGCACAGATGTCTGTGGCAATGAATTCCACAGATTCAGCCCTCTCTGGCTAAAGAACTTTATCTTCCCCTCCGTTCTAAATGGATTTCCCTCTGGTCCTAGTCTTCCCCACTCTGGGAAACATCCTCTTCACGTCCACTTCATCTGTCTTGCTTGTTATTTCCTCAAGGAATTCCAACAGATTTGTCAAGCAAGATCTCCCCTTAAGAAAACCATGCTAACTTTGGCCCATTTTGTTATGGCCCTCAAAGTACCCTGAAACATATCCTTAGAAATAGACTCCAACATCTTTCCAATAACTGAAACAGGCTAATTGGCCTCTAATTTCCTTTCTTCTGCCTCCATCCTTTCTTAAAGAATGGAGTGACATTTGCAATTTTCCAGTCCTCCGGAACCATTCCAGCATCCAATAATTCTTGAAAGATCTTTGCTAATGCCTCCATAATCTCATCAGCTACCAGTTTTAGAACCCTGGGGTGTAGTCCATCTGGTCTAGGTGACTTAACTACCTTCAGATCTTTCAGGTTCCCAAGCACTTTCTCCTTAGTAATAGCAATGAGCCTCACTTCTGGCCCCTGACGTTCTTGCATTACTGGCATTCTGCTGGTGTCTTACACAGTGAAGACTGATGAGAAATACTTCTTAGGCTCCTCCGCCATTTCTTTGCCCCCTGTTACTACCTCTCCAGCATTATTTTCCAGCCGTACGATATCTACTCTCATCTCTCTTTTATTCTTTCTTTATCTGAGAAAAATTTTGTAGCCTCTTTGATATTTCTTCCTAGCTTGCCTTCATATTTCATCTTATCTCTCTTTAAGGATTTTTTTCACCTTCTGTTAGTTTTTAAAAGTTCCCCAATCATTTACCTTCCTACTAATTTTTGCTATATTTGATGCCCTCTCATTTGCTTGTATGCTCTTTATGACATCTCGTCAGCTTCGGCTGCATCATCCTCCCTTAGAATATATATCTTCATCTATGGCATGTATCTTTTCTATGCCTTCTGAATTGCCCCCAGAAACTCCAGCCATTGCTGTTCTGCCATCATCCCTGCCAGTGTTCCCTTCCAATCAACTTTGGCTAGCTCCACTCTCATGCTCTGTAATTCCCTTTACTCCACTGTGAAAATTTTACATCTGATTTTAGCTTCTTCTTCTTTAACTGCAGGGTGAATTCTATCATTTTATGATCACTGTCTCCCAAGGGTTCCTTTACCTTAAGCTTTCTAATCAAATCTGAGTTATTACATAACACCAGTCCAAAATTCCCATTCCCCTAGTGGCTCAACCACAAGCTGCTTTAAAAAGCCATCTTGTAGGCATTCTACAAATTCTCTCTCTTGGGGTCCAGCACTTAATTGATTTTCCTAATCTTCCTGCATATTGAAATCCCCATGACTATGTCAACATTGCCCTTTTTAACAAGGCTTTTCTTCCTCCCACTGTAGTTTATACCCACATCCTGGCAACTGTTTGGAGGCCTGTATATAACTCCCATCAGGGTATTTTTACCCTTGCAGTTTCTTAACTCTACCCACAAGGATTCAAAACCTTCTGATCCTATGTCACTTTTTCCTAAGAAACTGATTGCATTTTTACCAACAGAGACACCGCACCCTCTCTGCCTAGCTGCCTGTCCTTTCAATAGAGTGTATATCCTTGGACGGTAAGCTTCAAATTGTTAAGCTCCTAAAGTGAGTGATGATGGCGCTAAACGGCAACTCTTGCATCTTCGGAAATAGCTTTATTTCTATCTTCGATATCTCTTTTTTTCCCTTTCAAGGTTCCTTTAAAGACCCTGACCTGGAGTTACACTCAGATTTCAGTTCTTTGCGGGAATGGGACCTACTCTCAGGGCCTCACGACTGGCCGCTTTTTGATATGACAACGATGTGGCCTAGAAGACGAGCATGCCTTCAGGTTGCCATATTCTCATGGCTCTGGAAGCGGGCGGATTCAGGGCTGGTGCCAATGCCGCCAACTGATTCGTTGCAGGAGAACAAGGAAGATCGGAAGCAGCAGGCTTGTAGCTGGCTGTGTGTCCAGGGGCACAGAGCTCGGAATAAGCGATGCCACAGACTTTCAACAGCATAGATCAGCAAGTTGTTTGTCATGTTTCCCTTCTCACTGTGAAACGGGGACATCTCTTTTTCCCTTATTAGGGAGACAGAGAGAGAGAGAGCCTGTGGTATGTTGAATACTGGGTGAAAGAGTAGTCTTTGGAGTACTGCAAGTCTGTGTCTTTATTGATGCTTTGCTGCACGCTTGAGTGCCTGGTGGGAGGCGCCGATGCTTTTTCGCTGGTGGGGGGGGGGTGGGCGGTCGTTGCCTTGCTCTTTTTGTGCATGGGAGGGGGAGCTGGGGGTGCTTTGTGGTCCTAACATTTAACTGGCATTCATTCTTTGGGGCACCCCTCTGTTTTCGTGGATGTTTACAAAGAAAAAGAATTTCAGGATGTATATTGTGTACATTTTTATGACGTTAAATGTACCTATTGAAACCTATTGATTATCATCTTCTCTCAGTCCCACTCAGTGATGGCCAGAATGTCATATCTGCCAATCTCTAACTGCACTACAAGATCATCTACCTTATTCCATATGGTGTGTATTCAAATATAACACCTTCAGTTCTTTATCCATTATCCTTTTCAATTTTGGCCCCATTACACTTCAACTCATCCCACTGACTGCAATTTTGCACTTTCAACTGCTTGTCTTTCCTCACAGTCTCACTGCACACTGCAACAAGTTGTATACCAACTGCTCCATCCTCAACCCTGTCACTGGTTCCCAAGAAAGAAAGCACACACAAAATGCTGGAGGAACTCAGCAGGTCAGGCAGCACTATGGAAATTAATAGATAGTCACTGTTTTGGGCCAAGACTCTTCTTCAGGACCGAGAAGGAAGGGGGAAGCTGCCAGAATAAAAAGGTGGGAGGAGGGAAAGGTGATAGGTGAAGCCAGGTAGGTGGAAGAGGTCAAGGGCTGGAGAAGGAGGAATCTGATAGGAGAGAAAAGTGGACCATAGGAGAATGGGAAGGAGGAGGGGACCAAAGGGAAAGTAATAGCCAGGTGAGAACAGGTAGAAGGTCAGAGTGGGGAATAGTGGAAGGGGAGAAAATTTGTTTACCGGAAGGAGAAATCGATATGCACACCATCGAGGAGGAGGCTCTCCAGACAGAATATAAGGAGTTGCACCTCCACTTGAGCAGGCTTCATCTTGGCACAAGAGGAGGCCACGAGCTGATATGCTGGAATGAGAATGGAAATTGGAGTTAAAATGTTTGGCCACCAAGAGGTCCCATTTGTGGCGAAGCAGGACCCCAATTTAAAATGAGGTCTCACCAATGTAAAGGAGGCTGCATCGAGAGCCCGGTTTCAATAGATGACCCGAGCAGATTTGCAGTGAAGTGTTGCCTCACCTGGAAGGACTACCCCGAATGGAGGCGAGGGAGGAGGCGTGTGGGCAGGTGTTGCACTTATGCCCTTTGCAAGGATAAGTGTTGGGACAGAGATTAGTGGGGAGTGATGAATAGACAAGGGAATCACGGATGGAGCAATCCCTGTGGAAAGCAGAGTGGGAGCAAGTAAAGATATGTTTGGTGGTAGGAACCCTTTGGAGATGGCAGAAGTTGTGGAGGATAATGTGTTGAATGCAGAGGCTGATGGGGTGGTGGGCAAGGACAAGAGAAACTCTATCACTATTAAGGCGACGGGAAGATGGGGTAAGTGTGAATGTATGGGAAATGGAGGAGATGAGGGTGAGGGAGGGAAGCATCAATAGTGGAGGGAGGGAAACTTCTTTCTTTAAAGAAAGAGTACAGCTCTGATGTCCTGGAATGGAAAACCACGTCCTGGAAATGGATGTGGCAGTAGTGAAGAAACTGAGAAAGCATTTAAACAGGAGATATGGTGGGATGAGGTATCGTCAAGATAACCATGGGAATTAGTAGGTTTATAAAAGCTATAAATTGACAGTTTGTCTCCGGAGATGGAGACGGAGAGATCAAAAAAGGGGAGGGACGTGTCAGAGATAGACCAAGTGAATTAAAGGGCAAGGTGGAGGTTGGAGGGAAAGTTGGTGAAATTGATGAGTTCAGAAGCTCAGCATGAAGCAGCACCAATGCAGTCATCAATGTAGCGGAGGAAGAGTTGAGAAGTATTACTGGGGAGGGCTTTGAACATGGACTGTTCTACATAGCCAATGAAGAGGCAGGTATAGTTGAGGCCCATGTGAGTACCCCCATGGCTACCCCTCGAGTTTGGAGAAAGTTGGAGGAGCCAAAGGAAAAATTGTTCTAGATGAGGACCAAGTTCTGCCAGACAGAAGAGGACAGTGGTGGGGAGGGATTGGTTCGTTCTTTTGTGAAGAAGTAGGTAGACAGCTTTGAGACCTTCTTTATGGGGGATCAAAGTGTATAGGGACTTAACATCCACGGTGAAGATGAGGCAGTCAGAGCCAGCAAATTGAAAGTTACTGAGGAGATCAAGGGCAAAAGAAGTGTTGTGGATGTAGGTGGGAAGGCACTGAACCAAGGGGGGACCGAATGGAATTGAGATGCGAGGACACGGGTTCAGTGGGGCAGGGGCAGGCAGAGACAATAGGCCTACTGAGACAGTTCGGTTTGGTGATCTTTGGAAGGAGATAGAAGCGATCAGTGCAGGACAAGGGAACTACCAGATTGATAGCAATGGATGGGAGTTCTCTGGAGTGAATATGGTCAGTGATGGTGTTGTAGACAGTTTTCTGATGGTCTGTATGGGATCCTTTTTGAGGAGCAGGTATGAGAAAGTATCTGAGAGCTGTCACCTAGCCTCAGCAAGGTAGAGGTCAGTGCTCCACACTACAACAGCACCCCTTTTGTCTGTAGGTTTGATGGTAAGGTTGGTATTGTTGTAGAGAGATTGGAGGGCAGTGAGTTCAGAGGGGTAAGGTTGGAGAAGGAGAGAGGAGGGCTGATCAAGATAGTTGATGTCCCATCAATAATTTGAGATGAAAAGTTCCAGAGCAGGCAGAGAACCAGAGTGGGGTGTCCAAGAAGAGCAGAAGGGATGGAGACAGGAAAAGGGGTCATCGGCATGTGGTGTGGAATCCTTGCTAAAGAATTAGGCTTGGAGATGGAGGAAGTGAAAGAAGAGCTTGATGTCTTGGCAGGCGTGGAACTCACTGAGATGTGGGCAAAGTGGAACCTTACTGAGGACAGAATATTCTGCCTCAGAGAGGGGATGGTCGGAGGGAATGGTAAAGACATGGCAAGGTTTAGAGTTGGGATCAGAGGGGGGAAGAGAGCTGGTGGTGTCAGAGGAGAGAGGAGGGTTGAGGTGTTTAGGGAAGGAGCAGTGGAAAGTCAGAAGCTTTGAGAACCCAAGAGCTGATGATGAGTCCTGAGAGACACGGGGATGCCGAGTCGTGGTGGGGGAAAGGGACACTTGATGTCCAGTGGCAGCATGTAAAGTCTCGACCTGGAGGTGCTGGCGGTGATGGTCTAGGCTGGAGCCAGAGTTAGAGGGCGCGCAAATAGCAGTCCCAAGGTGTACGGGGTCATAGGAACCAGTGGTGGAATCCAGGTTCCGGATCCACTCGGGATCATTGGAACCGGTGTTGGCGATAGTGGTGTCACTGGTCGAGGTGCCCAGAGCCATTAGGGCCAGGGATGGAGTTAGCGAGATCTGTAATCTGGGGCCATTCGATAGAATTGGGGTCCTAGCGGGAGGCAGCAGCGATCATGGACTGGGGCATCCAGTGACGTTGGATCTGGGGACGGTGGGATCTGTGATCTGGAGATGGGCAACCTTCTAATTCTACTGGATGCGAGGAAGATGAAAAACAGGTGGTTGAAGGCACGGATCCAGCACAGGATCAACACCCTGGCAAATCAGTTTAAACCCTCCCCAACAGCCTGCAAGGATATAGGTACCCTCACTTTCAGGAGTAACCCATCCTTTTTGAGCAGATCAAATCCTGCTTTTATAAGACTATTGAATGGTCCCCCAGTACGATAAGATGGATGACATCACAATCTACCTTGTCATTGCCTTGTGCCTCATTGTCTGCTTCACCGTATTTTCTCTTTAATGGTAACACTTCAGACCATAAGAAATAAAACATAGGAGCACAATTAGACTTTTCAGCCCATTAAGTCTTTTCCACCATTCGACCATGGCTGATTATTATCTCTCTCAACACCATTCTCCTAACTTCTCCCTGTAACCTTTGACACTCTGACTAATCAAGAAACCTATCGGCCTTCATTTTAAATATAATTCCTGACGAACCCACGTATTCTACGCAAGATTCGAACAGAAGAGGAGCATCCCGCTGAACCAGATGAACCGGACCTGGTAGCATCGAGATTCATCGTCACCGAGGAGGACGTTAGAAGGGCCTTCCTGAAGATAAATCCAAGGAAGGCAACGGGCCCAGATGGCATCCCAGGATGCGTTCTCCAGGCCTGTGCAAGCGAGCTAGCTGGAGTGTTTGCCAACATCTTCAACTGCTCCTTGCTTCAGTCTAAGATCCCCTCATGTTTTAAGAAGGCCATGATAATCCCGGTGCCGAAGAAGAGCAAGGTGGCATGCCTGAATGACTATCGACCTGTGGCTCTGACATCAATTGCTATGAAGTGCTTCGAGAGATTGGTTATGGCACACATCAACCACAGCCTACTAGTCAACCTCAACGCTTTGCAATTTGCCTACCGGAGCAACAGGTCAACAGCAGATGCCATCTCTCTGGCCCTACATTCCTCCTTAGAACACCTGGAGAATAAAGACGCATACGTAAGGCTTCTTTTCATTGACTACAGCTCTGCCTTAAATACCATCATTCCAAATAAACAGATTCCCAAGCTCTGGAACCTGGGCCTTAGCACTCATATCTGCAGCTGGATCTTCAACTTCCTCACAGACAGGACCCAGGCTGTAAAAATAGGGGACAAGCTCTCCTCTACAATCACTCTGAGCACCAGTGCCCCACAAGGCTGTGTACTCAGCCCCCTGCTGCACTCACTGTACACCCATGATTGTGTAGCCAAGTTTCCATCAAACTCAATATACAAATTTGCTGATGACACAACAATTGTAGGCCATATCTCGGGTAATGATGAGTTTGAGTACAGAGAGGAAATTAAGAACCTGGTGGCATGGTGCAAAGACAGTAACCTATCCCTCAACATCAGCAAGACGAAGGAATTGGTTGTTGACTTCAGAAGGAGTAACGGACCGCACGACCCAATTTACATCGGTGGTGCGCAAGTGAAACAGGTCAAAAGCTTTAAATTCCTCAGGTTAATATCACAAATGACCTGACTTGGTCCAACCAAGCAGAGTCCACTGCCAAGAAGGCCCACTAGCGCCTTTACTTCCTGAGAAGCTAAAGAAATTTGGCCTGTCCCCTAAAACCCTCACTAATTTTTATAGATGCACCGTAGAAAGCATTCTTCTAGGGTGCACCATAACCTGGTATGGAAGTTGTCCTGTCCAAGATTGGAAGAAACTGCAGAAGATCGTGAACACAGCGCAGCACATCACACAAACCAATCTTCCGTCCTTGGACACACTTTACACCGCACACTGTCGGAGCAGTGCTGCCAGGATAATCAAGGACACGACCCACCCAGCCAACACATTTTTTGTCCCCCTTCCCTCTGGGAGAAGGTTCAGGAGCTTGAAGACTCATATGGCCAGATTTGGGAACAGCTTCTTTCCAACTGTGATAAGACTGCTGAACAGATCCTGACCCGGATCTGGACCGTACCCTCCAAATATCCGGACCTGCCTCTTGGTTTTTTTTTCGCACTACCTTACTTTCCCTTTTCTATTTTCTATTTATGATTTATAATTTAAATCTTTAATATTTACTATCGATTTGTAATCCAGGGAGCACGAAGCACAGAATCAAATATCGCTGTGATGATTGTATGCTCTAGTATCAATTGTTTGGCGACAATAAAGTAAAGTATACCCAATGACTGACCTCCATGTGCATCTGTGGCAACGAATTCCACAGATTCACCACCCTCTAGCTAATGAAATTCCTCATCACCCCGGTTCTAAAGGGACACCTTTCTATTTTGAGGCTGTGCCCTCTGGTCCTAGATTTCCCACCAGCGGAGCATGCTGTCCACATCCACTCTATCTAGGTCTTTCAATATTCGATAGGTTTCAGTGAAATTCCACCCCCTCCCCACCCCACTCTTCTAAACTCCATTAAGTACAGGCCCAGACCCATCAAATGCTCTTCATACAATAATCCTTTCATTCCTGGGATCATTCTTGTGAACCTCTCCAGGACCCTCTCCAATGTCGCCACATCTTTTCATAGATATTGGGGCCAAAATTGGCTCATGTTACTCCATATGTGGTCTGACTAATACTGTCTAAAGCCTCAAGTTCATGTTCATTTATTGTCATTCAACTATATACATATATATTGCCAAATGAAACAACGTTCCTCAAGTCCAAGGTGCACAATACAGTACATAGTGTATAACATATAACAACACAAAAGTTATATTACCACAAGTAAATTAACAAATAATAAGACACATTTATGATGCATGTCAAAATGAAAGCAGTATAACGCTACTGGCGATCACGTGTGATGAGACGTGGGTGGTGACATGAAGATCAGTAGGCTCACAACCTACTTCCCTCCCTCCGCTACATCCTTAAATTTGCAGAATTAATTTTATTCTGCACACCAGTATTGTTTTCCTTTGTACCACTTCAATGCACTGTGTAATTATTTGACCTGTATGGATGGCATGCAAAACAATTTTTCCACTGTACGTACTCAGTGGCCACTTTATTAGGAACACCTGTACTTTAATGCAAATATTAAATCAGCCAATCATGTGGCAGCAACTCAATGTATAAAAGCATGCAGACATGGTCAAGAGGTTCTGTTATTGTTCAGACCAAACATCAGAATGGGGAAGAAATGTCATCTAAGTGACTTTAATTGTGGAATGATTGTTGTTGCCAGATGGGGTGGTTTGAGTATTTCAGAAACTGCTGATCTCATAGAGTCATAGAAAAGCACAGCAGAGAGCCATCTAGTCCATGCCAATCCATTCAAGCTTCACTTGGACCATAGCCTTCCATACCTTTGCCACCTATATACCTATCTAAAGTTCTCTTAAACATTGAAATTGAGCCCGCATGCACCACTTGCACTGGCTGCTTAACCCAGGACCTCTAGTCGTTGTCTCACCAAATCTCAGTGGAGAAAGCCTGCTTGCATTTACCTGATCTATACCCCTTTACCTCTATTAAACCTCCACTTAGTCTTCTACTTTCCAAGGAATAAAGTCCTAAGCTATTCAATCTTTCCTTATACAGTAACTCAGGCTTTTCCAGTCCTGGCAACATCCTTGTAAATCTCTGGGGACTTTCATGCAAAACAGGCTCTAGAGTTTACAGAGAATGTTGCAAAAAACATCCAGTGAGTGGCAGTTCTGTGGGAGAGAATGCCTTGTTAATGAGAGAGACCGAAGGAGAATGGCCAGACTGGTTCAATCTGACAGGAAGGTAACAGTAACTCAAATAACCACACGTTACAACAGTGGTGTGCAAAAGAGCATGTCTGACCACACAACACACCGAACCTTGGATGGATGGGCTACAGCAGCAGAAGACCACAAACGTACATTCAGTGGCCAAATTATTACCTAATAAAGTGGCCTCTGAGCTTTTGACAATAATAAGCCTATTTCCAAATTTATATCCTGTTTATCCTCTCATCCAATGACCTTGTTGCTTCCAAGGAACTATTCCAACCCCCTTACTGGGTGGCTTCCTTTTCTGTGTGACTGGTGTCCCTACTTCACATCTGATCCCATCCACATGTGGTCACTGGCTCCTGCTGATAAGATTCAAGGTTGTCTCCTTTACTTTCAAATCACGTGACACACACCGCCAATCCCATTTCTCCAATTCCCTCAAGAGTAACACAAAATTCTGGAGGAACTCAGCAGGTCAGGCAGCATCTATGGAAAGGAATAGATAGTCAATGTTTTGGGTCAAGACCCCTTCCTCTTGACTGGAACAGAAGAGTGATGGGGGGAGGCAGGTGGGTGGGGAAGGGGATGAAGTGAGAAGCTGGGAGGTGATAGTGGAAAAGGTAAGGAGCTGAAGAAGAAGGAATCTGAATGCAGAGGAGAGTGGACCATGGAGAAAGAGAAAGAGTAGGGGGCACCAGAGGGAGGTGATTGGCAGGTAACGAGAAGAGGAGAGGAGAGAGAGGCAACAGAAGACGAGGGAAGGGAGAGGGGGAAAAAATTACCAGAGGTTAGAGAAATTGATGTTCATTCCATAAGGTTGGAAACCACACAGACAGAATATGAGGTCTTGCTCCTCCAAAATGTGTGTGGACTCATCATGACCGTAAAGGAGTTCATGAAATCATCATCATAGCTTGTCACACCAGACAGCCAGCCACTCTAGTGATGTTTGGTTGACGTTGAGCAGGTCAGTGTCAGCTAAATCAGGTGAGAGTGGGCAGTTGTGCAGAACATGTTCAATGTTCTGCACCCTTTCGCCACACTCACAGGATTCGTTGGTCTTTAAACCCCACTTCACCATATTGTCTCCTGTCCTACAAACTCCCGCTCTCGCTCTGTTGAGAGTGCACCACTTCTGTCTGTCAAGCAGTGCCCCGTCTGGCAACATTTCTGTGGGGTCTTGCACTGTATTGTTTGGTGGGGTTCTGGCTTCTGTTTGTTGCCAGAGGTCAATCCTGTATGTTTGGGGGGATGTTCCGTGCGGTAGTTCCTCCACTGCAGCAAATCTTTTCCTCGATTTTGGGTGGTTGGAAACTGGCACATGACGATGTAGTGGGTGCCGTGGATCCGAGTTCTGTTTACCTTTTTCAATTTTTGTTGTAGTGTGTCTTCGGATCTCTGGGGGAGCAATGTCTGCAAGTCTGTAAATGATGTTAGTGGGTGTGGGGTGCAGTGTGCCTGTGATTATTCGGCAGGCTTCGTTGAGCAACAGGTCTATTTTCTTTGCATGGGCTGATCTGCCCCACACAGGTGGACAGTATTCTGTAGGTGCATAGCAGAGTGCTGGGGCAGTTGATCTAAGTGTGTGAGCATTAGCTCCCCATTTCATGCCTGCTAACTTTTTCAAGAGAGAATTGCGAGAGCCAACTTTCCCTCGGAGTTTTTGGATATGGGTGGCAAATGAGAGCATCCTATCCAGTGTCACGCCCAGGTAAATTGGAGTCGGATGGTGCTCGAGCTCCTTCCCACACCAGAAGGTCTTGAGTTTCCGAGCTGCTTCTCGATTCTTCAGTTGGAATGCACACACTTGAGTTTTTGATGGATTTGGGTTCAGAGACCATTTTTCATAACACTGCTTCATTGCTTCGAGGACTGCTGTAAGTCGTACTTCAGCTTCTTGGACGGAGTTAGCTTGTGTTGCTATGCATAGGTCATCTGCTTAGATAAACCTGCGTGTGTTAGGAAAGGTTGGTTGGTCATTTGTGTAAACATTAAATAGTAGAGCAGCCACACATTTTAATTCCACATCCCATTCCCATTCTGACATGTCTATCCACGGCCTCCTCTCCTGTAAAGATGAAGCCACACTCAGGTTGGAGGAACAACACCTTATATTCTGTCTGGGTAGCCTCCAACCTGATGGCATGAACATCGACTTTTCTAACTTCCGCTAATGCCCCACCTCCCACTCGTACCCCATCCGTTATTTATATACACACATTCTTTCTCTCACTCTCCTTTTTCTCCCTCTGTCCCTCTGACTATACCCCTTGCCCATCCTCTGGGTTTTTCCCCCTCCCCCTTTTTCTTCTCCCTGGGCCTCCTGTTCCATGATCCTCTCATATCCCCTTTGCCAATCACCTGTCCAGCTCCTGGCTCCATCCCTCCCCCTCCTGTCTTCTCCTATCATTTTGGATATCCCCCTCCCCCTCCCACTTTCAAATCTCTTACTAACTCTTCCTTCAGTTAGTCCCGACGAAGGGTCTCGGCCCGAAACGTCGACTGTACCTCTTCCTAGAGATGCTGCCTGGCCTGCTGCGTTCACCAGCAACTTTGATGTATGTTGCTTGAATTTCCAGCATCTGCAGAATGCCTCGTGTTTGTGTTAGGAAAGGTTGGTTGGTCTTCCCTTCCTCATAACATTTGACACCTCTACCTTGATGCCTTCACAACCGAATTCAGATTTCAAATATTTTTATCCTATGTACATCAAAGCATATGATGAAGCGTGTTATTTGTGTTAACGACCAACACAATCTAAGGATGTGCTAACAGTAGCCCACAAGTGTCGTCACACTTTCTGGTGCTAGCATAGCATGCCCACAAGAAATATACAATAACAAAACAAAACGAAAACAGCACAGTAAGGCCCTTTACCACTCTCCCACACACCCACTCACATACACACACAAGCAGCATTCGAACCCAGGACAGGCGGCCTCCTGGCCCTTGATTTCCACAATTGAGTGGGCTTCTAACCCTGCACTCACTGACCTAGGGGGTCACTGTCCATCGTGGCAGCTGCCCACATGGACTTCCATCCTGGGACTTGCCAACCACAGATTCACCATGCTCTGGTCAAATTCCAGAACTCCACCCTCTCCTCAGCAGCAATGAGGGAGCCCCTTCCCCAGAAGGACTGCCCTGACTCAAGAGGGCAGCTAAGTGCCACCTTCTCAAGGGCAGTTAGAAGCAGGTGGTGAACTCCGGGCTTGCTAAAGAATCCCAAATCCAGAGAAATAAATTGTGAAGAAACCAGGTGAGGGAATTTTCAGGAATGGGCCAGGCAACACCCACTATCACCAAGGGAGCCATGATATTTTGGATGACTCATCTGTACTGTTATTCTGTGGCGATGAGGGGTCAGATTGCGATGGACTCTTCCCTCTGCAGAGATCTTCCAGCTCCCTTTCCAAAACTGAGAGGTGGACACCCTCCCTGCGGGATATAAAATACACAAGCCTTTGCCTGGGAGCAGATGGGCCACCCACACCGTCCATCCTTCATCCAGGAGGGAGAGATCGTATCACTCCAGTCTGTACAGCAGGCGAAATTTGTGCAGGGTCTTCCAGTGAGTCACTGGGAACGTCATCATTTCAATTATTGCCCTGTTTCATTTCTATTCCCTTAATGTGCATTGCAGATTAGGCAGACCCGGTTATTGAAGGAAATAGATCTAATTACACTTACCCTAGTAACAGCCTGTCACAGTGGCTTTAGCTTGTCTGCGTACAGTAAATGTATTAATACCACAGGCTCCCCTGAGATCTCTTCCCCCCATCTGACTACCCTGCCTCAGCCAAGGTAAACACTTTAATCAGGAGTTCAGAGGTGAGGAAAGGCTACTCTCTTCTGTGGCTCGGAAAGAATTCGGTGTCTCGAGACCCGGCAGGGTGAGGTAGGCCTCGAGCCAGGGGTCAGATTTTCTGGCCTGGCCAAGCTTTCCTGGTGGTCAGTGGCCACCTGTGTATACAGAGCTGGGGCCTCCCACACAAGGCACGGCAGTCTCTCACTGCAAATGATCAACAAGCTGGGGACACGATCCAAACTCCTGCCCTCACCAATCCACCAACCCCCTCCCCATCCCCACCACACCTCCCAACCTCCCGTCACTCTGAGAATGCTATTAGGAAGATGGGAGGTAGCAGGGAACAATTTAAAGTTAGGTAATCTGGCAATAAATCCCACATTAACCATTCCAAATGGCAACTTGCATAAAATGATTACATTTTCCTTGCACAGCTTTGCCTCTTTCATTATCTGCATAGAGTCATAATAAAGTACAGCACATAAACAAATCCTTCAGCCCATCTAGTCAGTGCTGAACCATTTAAACTGCCTACTCCCATCAACTTGCACCAGGACCATAACTTTCCTACCCCTTCCATCCATTCTCCGATCCAAACTTCTCTTAAACATTGAAATCGAGCTTGGAGGCACCACTTGTGCTGGCAACTCATTCCACACTCTCATGACCCTCAGAGTGAAGACAATTCCCCTTAAGCATTTCATCTTTCACCCTTAACCCATGACCTCTGGTTGTAGTCCCTCCCAATGTTAGTGGAAAAAAGCCTGCTTGCATTTACCCTATCTATACCCCTCATAATTTGTATACCTCTGTCAAATTTTCTCTCAATTCTCTATGCTCTGAGGAATAAAGTCCTAATCTATTCAATCTTTGCTCATAACTCAGGCCCTCCAAACCTGGCAACATCCTTGTAAGTTTTCTCTGTACTCTTTGAACATTATTTACATCTTTCCTGTAGGTAGATGACCAAAACTGCAAACAATATCAGGTAAACAATAACTGCAAACAAAATCCAAATCAGGCTTCACCAATGTCTTATACAACTTCAACATAACATCCCATCTCCTGTACTCAGTACTTTGATTTATGATGGCCAATTTGCCAAAAGCTTTCTTTATAACCCTGTCCATCTGTGACATCACTTTCATCGAATTATAGACCTGTATTCCCAGATCTCTTTGTTCCACCACTCTCCTCAGTGCCCCACCGTTCACTGTGCAAGATCTACCTTGGTTGGTCCTACCAAAATGCAAGCCTCACACTTGTCTACTCTAAATTCCATCTGCCCTTTTTCAGCTCATTTTTCCTCTGCAAGCCATAATAGCCTTCCTCACTGCCCACTACATCCCCAGTCTTGGAGGTCATTCACAAATTTGCTGATCTATTTAACCACATTATCACCCAGATCACTGACAAACAACAACAAACCCAGCACCAATCCCTGCAGCGCTCCACTAGTTAAAGTCCTCCAGTCAGAAAGGCAATAGAGGCAATATATATAAAAAAAATGTAAGCTCATATTCCTGTTGATATCTATCTAGTAGTCATGTGGCACAGTCACATTTCCTGATTGTCTCCTTTTCTGTTCCCCATTCTGGTTTCCATCTCATCCATTTTCCTCACCTCCCACTGGTCCCTCTTCTTCCTAATGAAGGATCTCAGACCAAAATGTTGAATCTTTATTCCCCTCCATAGACGTTGCCTCACCTGCTGATTTCCTCCAGCATTTTTGAGTGTTGCCCTGATTGGTTGAAGCATTCCTTCACTTCTGATTGGCTTTTGCCTCCATAGTCTAAAGTCAAGTAAGTGGTAGTTATCTAGAAAGTATGCATTTAAGGTGAGAGGGAGGAAGTTCAAAGGATTTCTGCACAGCAGTACTTTTTATACAGAGAATAACAGGTGCCCAGAATGTGTTACCAGGGCCAATAAAATAGAGACATTTAAAGAGGCTCTTAGATAGGAACATGGATGTGCTGAGAATGGAGGGATATGAACAAGGCACAAGGGATTACTTTAATTAGTTCATCTCAGGTTGAAGAGCTTGTACCTGTGCTATACAGTTCTCTGTTCTATTTCATGAAATAGAGACATCTGTTAGTACTCAAAGGATCAGGCTGTGACTGTGAAAAGAAAAGCAGAGTTAAGGCCAGGATACTATCAGATATAGGAGCAAAGTTAGACCATTTGGTTCATTGAATCTGCTCAGACATTCATTCATGGCTGATTTTTTTTTCTCAACCCCATTCTCCCACCATCCCCCTGTAACCCTAACCCCCTTACCAATCAAGAACCTTAACTACACCCAGTAACTTAGCCTCCACAGCAGACCGTGTCAATGAATTCCACAAATTCACCACCTAAGTGCCTAAAGCAGCCCTGCTCCTCTCAATTCTAAAGGGATGTCCCTTTATTTTGAGTCTATACTCTCGGATACTAGACTCCTCCACAGATGGAAATATTCTCTCCACCTTCACTCTCTCCAAGACTTTTCAGGACAATGGCATTTGCTAGTATTAGGAGAAGCTGTGAATCAAATATATTTTGGGAAGGTTGAATTACTGATGTGCAGGAGAATGATGGGAGATTTGATAGAGGTATACAAAATTATGAGGGGTATGTAGTTATGAGATAGGGTAAATGCAAGCAGGCTTTTCCACTGATGTTGGGTGAGACTAGAGTTATAGGTTAAGGGTGAAAGGTGAAATACTTAAGGGGAACTTTCTCACTCAGAGGGAGGTGAGAGTGCGGAAGGAGCTGCCAGTGGAGGTGGTGGATACAGGCTCAATTTCAACAAGTAAGAGAAGTTTGGGAAAGTACATGGATGGGAGGGGTATGGAGGGCTATGGTCCAGGTGCAGGTCGATGGAACTAAGTAGAATCATGGATTGGCATAGATTAGATGGACTGAATGGCCTGTTTCTGTGCTCTAAGAATGGTGGAGGGGATAAAAGACGTGTGTGTGTGTTGGGCAGCAAACAAAGGAATCTGAATGTCCCAAATGAGTGATGGAGCTGGAGAAAGACAGTGGTAAAGTCTTGATAACTGCAGATCGATCTCTGAAGAGGTGTAATTCAAAAGAGGGAAAAGAAAGATAATGCTGGAACTGTGAAATATAAAACACTAGAATAAAGCAGAAATATTCAGCACGCCCTTTTTCAGAACTGACGTCTTTGTAGGTAAGAAACCAATGGAAAATTAGACAACATGAGATGTACAATATGCTACTGATTAGCCTAATCTGGTCATTAAAGTGCAGGAGAAACATTTGGTGAATATTGAAAGTGCTGCATTTACTTATACAGTGAGGGATCGGGCAGATAGTGGATTTGATTATTTGTGCTTTTCCACTCAGCAGCACATACCTCTTTGGATACGGCTGGGTGAAATGACCTATCAGGCAAAGCAGCAGCAGCAGCCATGCCAGTGGCAATGTGCCCAGTTCTAAGGCTCAGCAGGGAAGGGTAACAGCTGGCAGAGTGATAGTGATAAGAGAATTGATAGTTAGGGGGACAGAAAGGAGATTCTCTGGCTATGACAAGTAAATCAGGGTAGTGTGTTGCCTCCTGGGTTCTAGGGCCCAGGATGTCTCAGAGCGGCTGCAGAAGATTCTCAAGAGGAAGGGTGAACAGCCAAAGGTCGCAGTGCACATTGGCACCAACGATATAGGTAGAGAGTGCCTGTGCTAGTCAGGGCAGGAATAGGATGATAGTACAGATGAATGAGTGGCTGAGGATCTGGTGCAGGGGGCAGGGTTTCAGATTTCTGGATCATTGGGGTCTCTTCCAGAGAAAGTATGACCTGCACAAATGCGGAGGTTTACTTCTGAACCCAAGGTGGACTAATATCAGTGTGGACAAGCTTGCTAGAGCCGTTGAGGAGGGTTTAAGCTAAGTTGGCAGGGGTATGGGAACCAAAGTGATAAGGCTGAGGATGAGGTTTACAAGTTGATACAATATGTAGTGAGACGGTGATGAAGGACAGGCAGATAACAGAGCAAAATTGCTGTTAGTGGGATGAGGTGAAGTATAGTATGGGGGTAAAATCAAAAAGGCTGAGAGATACAGAACTGTAGGTGTTACATTTGAATGCACATAATATACAGAATAAGGCTATGGTTAGCAGTTTAACATCCAAGGGTACACCTTGAATCAAAAAGGACAGGTAGGTAGGCAGAGGGGTTTGGGTGGCTCTGTTGGTAAAAAATTAAATCAGATCCTTAGAAAGAAGTGAAGTAGGATCAGAAGATGTAGAATCCTTGTTGGTAGGGTTAAGAAACTGCAAGGGTAAAAAGATATTGCAATATAACTTACAATGGGAGATAGAAATGGCAAGTGAAAATGCAATGTTACAATAATCATGGAGATTTTGATATGCAGGTACATTGGGAAAATCATCTTGGTGCTGATCCCAAGGCAGAGAATTTGTAAAATGCCTACAAGATGGCTTTTTAGAGCAGCTTGTAGTTGAGCCCACCAGGGGAATGGCAATTCTGGATTGGTGTTATGTAATGACTCAGATTTGATTAGGAAGCTTAAGGTAAAGGAACCCATAGGAAGCAGTGAAAATAATATAATAGAATTTTCCCCGCAGTTTAAGAAAAAGAATTACAGAAGCATGGGAGAGGAACTGGCCAAAATTGATTGGAAGGGGACACGAGCAGGGATGATGGCAGAACAGCAATAGCTGGAGTTTCTGGGAGAAACTTGGGAGGCATAGGAAAAATATATCCTAAAAATGAAGATATATTCTAAAGGGAGGATGAGGCGATTGTGGTTGATAAAGGAACATCATAAAGAACATGAAAGCAAAAGAGAGGATACGAAGGTAAAGGATTGGGACTATTTTAAAAACCAACAGAAGGCAGGTAAAAAACCATAAGGAGAGAAAAGATGAAAGATGAAGGTAAACTAGCCAAAAAAAAGAAGATATAAAAGTTTTTTTTAGATATATATAAGGAGTAAAAGAGAGAGGAGAGTGGGTATTAGACCACTGGAAAACAACACTGGAGAGATAGTAATGGAGAACAAAGATATGGCAGAGGAACTTAATGTGTTTTGCGTCAGTCTTCAATGTAGAAGACACCAGCAGTGTGCCAGAAAAGTGAGGGTATCAGGGACCAGGAATGAGGGTCATTACAATTACTAAGTTGAAGGTGTTTAGGAAGCTGAGAAGTCTGAAGGCAAGTAAGTCACCTGAACCACAGGATTCTGAAAGGGATAGCTGAAGAGTTTGTGGATACAGTAGTAATGATCTTTCAATAATCTAGAGTCTGGAATAGTTCAAGAAAACTGGAAAACCGTAAATATCACTCTACTCTTTAAGAAAGGTTGGAGATGGAAGAAAGGAAATTATAGACCAATTAGACGGACGTCAGTGTTTGGGATGATGTTGGAGTTCATTATTTGAATCTCCCCTGTTTTCGCACTGTAATTGTTATATGGTTATATGGCTATATTATTAAGGATGAGGTTTCAAGGTACTTGGAGGTACATGACAAAATAGGCCAAAGTCAGCATGGTTTCCTTAAGGGGAAATCTTGCCTGGCAAATCTGTTGGAGTTCTTTAAGGAAGTAACAAGCAAGATAGACAGAGGAGAGTCAGTGGATGTTGCTTGTTTGGATTTTTGGAAGGCTTTTGACAAGGTATTGCGCATGAGACTGCTTAACAGATAAGAGACATGGTGTTATAGGATAGATAGATAGAAGATTAGCGATTAGCTGACTGGCAGAAGGCAAAGAATTGGAATGAAAGAGGCCTATTCTGTTTGGCTGCCAGTGACAGGTGATGTTCCACAGGGGTCGGTATTGGGACCCCTTTTTTTCATGTTGTACTTCAATGATTTGGGTGATAGAACTGATGGCTTTGTAGCCAGGTTTGCAGACAATACCAAGATCGGAGGAAGGAGAAGTAGTCTTGAGGAAGCAGGGACTCTTCAGAAAGACTTGGACAGATTGGGAGGATGGGCAAAGAAGTGGCCACTGGAATACAGTGTAGGGAGATGTATGCTTATGCACTTTGGTAAAAGGGATAAAGCCGTAAACAATTTCCTAAATGCAGAGAAAATTCAGAAATCAGAGGCACAAAGGGACTTGTAGTTTTTGTGTAGGATTCGCTAAAGGTTAACTTGCAAGTTGATAGTGGTAAGGAAGGCAAATGCAATGTCAGCATTCATTTCGAGAGGGCTAGAACATAAGAGCAAGAAGCGAAGGCTTTATAAGGCATTGGTCAGACTGCACGGAGTATTGTGTGCAGTTTTGTACCCCATCTATGAAAAGATGTGCTGTCATTGGAAAGGGTCCAGAGGAGGATCTTGAAAATAATTTGGAATGAAACAGTAATAGGGTAATGTAATTGATGGAAATGTACAGAATTCACCACCACTGATGTTAGGTTGGGGTTCACTTTAAGAGGCAGGTCTGACGTAATGACATAATTACACAAAGGCCTTTTAGCGTGCTTTGTTTTCAGTTTTTGGTGCTCAATAAATGAGTTGTTGTGGCTTTTCTGAAACATAAAACGCCTCCACCATTTTATTTGCGAAAACCTACATTGGTGACTGATGCTCAAGGACGATTCCAGAGTTATTGAACATGTCGGCCAATATAATCGCTTTGAAACTGCTGAAGCTTTGGAAGAAAAAATGCCATTGCTTGGTTTCTACAAGCTGTGGCCCAATTCATGCTGCAAGAGATCACCGCCAATGACACCAAATTCTACTATGTGGTCGCGTCGCTCAACAATTCCACAGCGGTGAGAGTGGTGAATACCAGCTGAACACAATAAATACTGATCACTGAAAGATCACCTTTTACAGACATTTGGACTAACAGAGCCTGAGTTCGCCAACCAATTGTCTCCTTACCTGTCTCGGCAATGCAAAGCCATCTGAGCTATGGACCACATGCTGACTCTCCTGGGAAATCACCATCCTTGTTTTATTTTTAAAGAACTCTGCAGCAAAAGCCTGGTCATGTTCACATAGCCCTGTCTAATGAACCGTGAAGGACTTTAGGGAGTT
The DNA here is from genome assembly GCF_030028105.1 of Mobula birostris. Classification (NCBI taxonomy): domain Eukaryota; kingdom Metazoa; phylum Chordata; class Chondrichthyes; order Myliobatiformes; family Myliobatidae; genus Mobula; species Mobula birostris. The sequence continues at coordinate 28,121,369 of NC_092401.1, read as the reverse complement.
CATGTAAATGGCTGCTAGTCCATACTCGGCTAGGCAGCAATGCATCATTCCTCCTCCTTTCTCTACCTTAATAAGCACAGTCAGCAAGGATCCCAATATCAGGAAGCCCGCACCTACAAAACAGATGACAACAATACCGTGCTTTTACCATGCTTACTTGGTAGGATCGCTAGGAAGTGCTGACTGCCTTCCAGCTTTGACAGTGCCAACGTATCAGAACATCAGGGGTCTGTAAACACCTTGGGTTCCAGCTGTCAGTTTCATCTACTGTTCATTACAGACACCCTTTCAGGGCGACGATTCCTGTGTGACGCGGGTGCTGAAGTGAGTGTGCTGCCAGCATTGCCTATTGACGAAAAGCCAAAGAGTGGCAAAACCTCGCTGGAGGCCACCACCAGACTTACAGGACACAACAGGTGATGCTCTGCTCCACTGGGCAACATTACACTTGGGACTTCAGCCTGGCTAAAGTGGCTAGACATCTGCTTGGTGCAGATTTCTTGTGTGTCTAATGACTAATAGTCAATTGTAAGAAATGCTGGCTTGTGGATACCGAGGACTTTGGGTTGTTACCCTGCTCTCCCGGTAAGTTCCCCACAATGGCTCTGTCACGCGTATGTACCGGTGCATGTGAGTTACTCACAAGGTTCATCAAGCCTACATTCTCCACTACTGCCATAAAACATGGGATCAAGTACCAAATTTCCACAACTGGCATGCCAGTCCATGCCCGCGTGCGTAGACTAGACTGGCAACCGCAAAGTCTGAGGCATTGTACACCAGTCGAACAGTCCCTGTTGGCTTCACCCCTCCACAGGGCTCCTAAGTCCAATGGTGGTTGCCGCCCATGTGGCGACTACTGACGTGTTAATGAGGCCACCACCCCTGATCATTACCCAGTCTCCCACATGCAGGACTTTTCGGCTTCGGCATGATTAGCTGGAAGTTTAGTTTTTTCCAAGGTCGATCTAGTTAAGGGTTACCATGCTCGGAGGACATTCCCAAAACAGCTGAGATAACCCTGTTTGGCCTTTCTGTGTTTCTGCACATGCCACTTGGGTTGAAAAATGCAGCACAGACTTTCCAATGGCTGATGGACTCTGTAATAAAAGACTTCGATTTTCTTTTTGCTTACCTGAATGACATACTTGTCACCAGTGCACCCAACTCTAAACACACATCTCATCTCCGCACACTTTTCGAGCACTTAAGCCAACAAAGGTTGATTTTTAATCCTGCTAAATCTCAGTCTGGGTTGTCAACCATTGAACTACTCTGCAAAAGGTGAGAAACCCCTCCCACCAAATGTAGCCACTATTATGGATTTCTGACTGCCCTGCTCCACTAATAAACTACAGGAGTTTTTAAGCATGGCGAATTTCTATTACCACTTCATTCCACGAGCTGCTAAGCTTTGCTTCCACTGTATAGTGTACTTAAAGGCAATACCCCTAACCATGTTCTTGACTGGTCAGCAGAAAGGACCGAGACATTTGATGATGCCAAACAAGCTCTTTTCAATGCGACCCCAAGGGCACGCCTGCTCCCAACACACCCACAGCCATCGATTCAGGTCATGCTATGGGTGCTGTGCACGAACAGTTGGTCGGAGGTGTGGCAGCCACTTACCTTCTTCTGCCGGCAGCTCCACTGCCCCCAAAATGAAGTACAGTACATTTGACCGTGAGCTTCTTGGTCTCTGTCTGGTTGTATGCCATTTTCATTTTCTTCTAGAGGTTTGCCGTTTCACAGCGTTCAACGACAGAAACTCCTCGTGCACACGATGGCCAAAATATCAGACCCTTGGTCTGCACGGCAGCAACACCAACTGGCCTACATATCCAAGTACAGAATCAGAATCAGAATCAGAAACCGGTTTATTATCTTCGGCATGTGTCGTGAAATTTGTTAACGTAGCAGCAACAGTTCAATGCAATACATAATACAGAAGAAGAAGAACAAAATAATAATAATTAAATAAATAAATTACAGTATACGTATATTGAATAGATTAAAAATCGTGGAAAAAACAGAAATAATATATCGCAAACACGAGGAATTCTGCAGATGCTGGAAATTCAAGCAACACACATCAAAGTTGCTGGTGAACGCAGCAGGCCAGGCAGCATCTCTAGGAAGAGATACAGTCGATGTTTCAGGCCAAGACCCTTCGACAGGACTAACTGAAGGAAGAGTGAGTAAGGGATTTGAAAGTTGGAGGGGGAGGGGGAGATCCAAAATGATAGGAGAAGACAGGAGGGGGAGGGATGGAGCCAAGAGCTGGACAGGTGATTGGCAAAGGGGATATGAGAGGGTCATGGGACAGGAGGCCTAGGGAGAAGGCAAAGGGGGAGGGGGGAAAAAAACCCAGAGGATGGGCAAGGGGTATAGTCAGAGGGACAGAGGGAGAAAAAGGAGAGAGTGAGAGAAAGAATGTGTGTATATAAATAAATAATGGATAGGGTACAAGGGGGGAGGTGGGGCATTAGCGGAAGTTTGAGAAGTCAATGTTCATGCCATCAGGTTGGAGGCTACCCAGACGGAATATAAGGTGTTGTTCCTCCAACCTGAGTGTGGCTTCATCTTGACAGTAGAGGAGGCCGTGGATAGACATGTCAGAATGGGAATGGGATGTGGAATTAAAATGTGTGGCCACTGGGAGATCCTGCTTTCTCTGGCGGACAGAGTGTAGGTGTTCAGCAAAATGATCTCCCAGTCTGCGTCGGGTCTCGCCAATATATAGAAGGCCACATCGGGAGCACCGGACGCAGTATATCACCCCAGCCGACTCACAGGTGAAGTGTTGCCTCACCTGGAAGGACTGTCTGGGGCCCTGCATGGTGGTAAGGGAGGAAGTGTAAGGGCATGTGTAGCACTTGTTCCACTTACAAGGATAAGTGCCAGGAAGGAGATCAGTGGGGAGGGATGGGGGGGACGAATGGTCAAGGGAGTTGCGTAGGGAGCGATCCCTGCAGAAAACAGAGAGAGTGGGGGAGGAAAAGATGTGCTTAGCGGTGGGGTCCCGTTGGAGGTGGCGGAAGTTACGGAGAATAAAATGTTGGACCCGGAGGCTGGTGAGATGGTAGGTGAGGACCAGGAGAACCCTATTCCTAGTGGTGTGGCGAGAAGATGGAGTAAGAGCAGATGTGCATTCAGATCTCCCCCATTTCACGCAAATTTCTCTTCACCCTTGAAATAGGCCTCCACAAATCATATCTGGTTTTCTGGTACAGGCCTGGGTCGCCAGACTTGAATGCCATAGATCTAGCCTTCAGCAGACGATGTACGTCCTGGTTCATCCACGGCTTTTGGTTTGGGAATGTACAGTAAGTCTTTGTAGGCACACACTCATTCACATAGGTTTTAATGAAGTTGGTCACAACTGCTGTATACTTATCCCGGTTCGAAGATGTATCCCTGAATACAGTCCACTCCACCGATTCAAAGCACTCCTGCAGGTGCCCCTGTTCTTCCCTTGTCCAAACCTTCTTCGTCCTCACTGCTGGTGCTGCAGACTTCAGTCTCTGCCTATACTCAGGGAGTAGAAGTACAGCCAGGTGATCAGACTTCCCGAAGTGAGGGTGTGGAATAGCATGGTAGGCATTCTTAATGGTGGTGTAATAATGGTCCAGTGTGTTGTTTCCTCTAGTACTGCAAGCAATCTGTTGTTGATAATTGCTTAGTGATTTTTTCAGACTGGTCTTATTAAAATCTCCCAAAACAATGTTGAAGGTGTTGGGGTGTGCTGTTTTGTGCATGTTGATCCCATTGTTCAGGTCATCTAAAGCCTGATTGACATTGGCCTGAGATGGAATGTATACCGCTACCAAAATGATCCCGGAAATCTCCCGCGGTGGGTAAAAAGGATGGCACTTAACCACTAGATATTCCAGGTCTGGTGAGCAGAATTGGGACAGCACTGATATATTTGTGCACCAAGAGTTGACCATGAGGCATACTCCTCCACCTCTGCTTTTGAGAGACTCTATAGATTAAACCTGACGGTGTACAGTAAACCCGTCAATCTGAATCACTGCATCGGGTACAGAAGGGGTTAACCAGGATTCCGTGAAACAAAGGACACACACGGTCCTAATGGCCACAACTGATGTACAACATATCAAGGGAAAAATAATGCTGTGGCTCATTGCCTCTCACGGTCAGCCGTTGACGCCATACACATACTGGCATGGCAGCTGACCAAGCTACTGACCTAGAGGTCCAGACCCGGGAAAGCTGGGATTTCTCTCCTGAGCAATGTCTCAGCTGGTTGCCTTCAACCCATAGTGCTCACAAACTGAAGGCAGACCGTTTTTGACTCCATACATGGCCTCTGGCAAGCAAACTGAAAGGCCTTACAGAAACTGGTTGCACTTAAGTTTGTGTGGCAAGGCCTTAGCAAGGACGTGTGAGATTGGACTGCAGCCTGTGTGGAGGCCAGCGGGCAAAAATTAGCCATCATGCTCTGGTGCCTTTGGCAGCTTTTGAGGTTGTGGAGCGATGGTTTGACCATGTCAATGTGGACCTTGTTGGTCATCGTCCCCTGCCCCCCTCCCCGTGGTTTCACACACCTCCTTACCACGGGGAATCAAACCACCGGGTGGCCTCAGACGTGGCTCGGGCGTTCATCAGTACCTGGGTTGCTCGGTTTAGCACCCCATCTCGTATTTCCTCTGACCGCCATCCTCAGTCCATATCAGACCTCTGGACTGTGACTGCCTGGAACCTCGATGTTAGGCTGCATCTCACCACAGCATATCACCCGCAGTCCAATGGCCTACTTAGTGGTTTCACTGCTTCTTAAAGGCTGCTCTGAGGGCTTCCCTGATGGATGAGTGTTGACATGTTCATCTTCCGAGGATCCTGCTGGGGCTTAGAACAGCTCCAAGAGAGGAGCTGCAGTCTTCCACCGCTGAATTGGTATACGGGCAGCCGTTAAGAGTGCCAGGTGATTTTATTCCTGATACCACAACTGACAGGTTCACAATGCCGCTTTTACTAAATTTTTGGTGGGGGGGGTGTCCTGTGTATGGTAATGTAGTTGGTGAAAATGTACAAAATTCAAAACCACTGACTTTAGGTGGGTGTTCACTTTAAGAGATGCATCTGATGTGATGAGGTAATTATATAAATGACTTCTGGTGCACTTTGTGTTCAGTTTTCGATGTTCACTAAATGAGTTGCTACGGCTTTCCTGAAACATAAAACGCCTCCATTATTTTATTTGTGAAAACCTACGTGGTTAACGTATGCGGAGCATATGACGGCTCTGGGCCTGTACTTGCTGGAGTTTAGAAAAATAAGGGGGATTTCATTGAAACTGATCAAATACTGAAAGGCTTAGATAGAGTGGATGTGGAAAGGATGTTTCCTATAGTGTGTGAGTCTAGGACCAGAGGACATAGCCTCAGAATAGAAGGATGTTCATTTAGAGCAGAGATGAGAAGGAATTTCTTTAGCTAGAAGGCGGTGAATCTGTGGAATGCATTGCCGCAGCCGCCTGTGGAGGCCGAATCATTGAGTATATTTAAAGCAGAGGTTTAATAGGTTCTTGGTTAGTCAGGGTGTCAAAGTTTATGGGGAGAAAACAAAATAGTGGGGTTAAGAAGGGTAATAAATCAGCTTTGATGGAATGGCAGAGCAGACTCAGCGGACCAAGTGGCTTAATTCTGCTCCTATGTCCTATAGTCTTCTAGTCTTTTGTTTCTTTGGCCTTCATAAATCAGGGGATTGAGCACAGGATTTGAGATGTGATGTTTAAGTTGTATAAAACAGTGGTGACACCTAATTTGGAGTATTACCTTCCGTTCCGGTCACCATCCTACGGGAAATATGTCAATAAACTTGAAAGATTGCAGAGAAAATTTACAAGAATGTTGCTGGGACTTGAGGAGCTGAACTAGAAGAAAGGTTGAATAGTTTAAGACTTTAATCCCTCAAGCATGTGACAATGAGGGGAGATATTATAAAGGTGTACAAAGTTATGAGGGGTATAGATAGGGTGGATGCATGCCAGCTGTTTGCCCTGAGGCTCAGGGAGACTAGAACTTTTATCCATGCATGTCCCTAATGTATCTGCCTCCAGGGGGATGAGAGGAGACTAGGTGGAGGTTTTCAAGAGGTACAGATCGAGTGGACAGCCAGAGACATTTTCGCAGAGCAGAAATAGCTGATGTGAGAGGACATAATTTTAAGGGTTTTGGAGGAAAGTATAGGAGGGATGTCAGAGCTTGGTACTTTTACAGAGTGGTGGGTATGCTGCCAGGGTAGTGGTAGAGACAGATACATTAGGGACATCTGAGAGACTCTTAGATAGGCATATGGAGGAATGAAAAGTGGAGGGCTATGGAGGAGGGAAAGGTTAAATTAATCTTGTCGTAGGTTAAATGTTAAAAGGAGTGGGTTAAAACCAAACACAGATTTGGTATCTGCTTTGCAGAAGACAAACAATCATTCGTACCTTTAATTCTCCATTGCACTTCCATTCTAACTTCTGATTTCACTTTCTCATGCTGTTCTGAAGGCAACAGCATGAGCTGAGGGGCCTGTATTATGCTGACCTGTTCTGTGCCGTCTGTTCAATTCCCAACATGGTATCTGGGAAGTTTACACTAAAAAGCATGACAAGATGGGATTGTCCCTTAAAAAACCAACTGTCTCATTAATGAATTTCAGGGAAGGAAATATCCCATGATTATGGCAAGGAATAAAGAATCAATGTTTCAGCCCAAAATCTCCTATCAGTTGACACTTCATTCTTTTCCATAGCTGCTGTGACCAACTGAGTTCCTTTAGTATTCCGTGTATGTTGCTCCGGATTTCCAGCATCTGCAGAATTTCTTGTGTTTATTATCCTGTAATTAACTGGTTTGACCTACAGGTGAGTGTAGGCCCACCAGTGTGGCTGGTAACTACCCTCAGAAATGCTCAGACAGTTCAAAGGCCATCTGGTTACCCCACACCCATCAGGCTCCTGAAACAGCATAGGTAACAACACTGAACTGATTCCACAACCTATGGACTCACTTTCAACGACTCTGCAACTCGTGTTCTCAATATTATTTATTAATTATTATTATTTTGTTTTACTTTTGTATTTGAATAGTTTGTTGTCTCTTGCATATTGGTTGTTTGTCCATCTTTATTATTGTGTAGTTTTTCATTGATTCTGTTGTGTTTATTTGTGTTTTCTGTGAATGCCTTTCAGAAAATGAGTTGCAGGGTGGTATATGTACTTTGATAATACATTTACTTCGAAATTTGAACTTTGGGGCAAAATATTCAGAGGTCATGCAAAAAATAATGATATGACTAAGTGTTCCAACATGATAGGGGAGACAGGACAACTCCTCAGAGTTATGGATAGTTGACTGAATGGTCCACCTTCCATAAGTGTTTAACAAATCTTATTGCAAAGAGGGTTCCAGTGGAATTAAATAATATTGATATCTTGCCTTCCTTTTACAGTTCACATACCTCAGTTAATGCATTCCGACTCAGGGACATAATTCACTCCCGTCACAGGTGACGATGTACATCCCCATCTGACCCGGCTGTCTGTGCAAATATACCCAGTGTGAGCTGTGTCTAGAGTTTAATGGGAGTCTGCTAAAGGCAAAACAGGAGGAGATAATAAGATCAGAAAGATGATCAATCTTTCAAATACTAAAGTTCAGACAATCCCAAAGGAAGCCCATCACATTAAAAATTGATGCTTTTTATGTATTTAGTTAAGACTTAACTCCCCTGTTCCATGTACCTTATTGGACTTTTAATGTAGAGCATGAAACAGCACTCAATATTACTAACACAAAACAGATTGAAACAAAACCTACCTACACGACAGATACCAATAAGATTAAAAGTGTACAGAAGAAATTTACAAGAATGTTGCCGGGACTTGAGGATCTGAGTTATAGGGAAAGATCGAACAGGTTCGGACTTTATTCCCTGGAGCATAGGAGAATGTCTTGTCACATGGTGTGAGCAGAATTATCTGAAGCTCAATGTGAAAAAGACTAAGGAGCTGGTGGTAGACCTGAGGAGAGCTAAGGTACCGGTGACCCCTGTTCGCTGGGGATACGAATTGACAATAAACTGGACTGGTCAAAGAACACTGAGGCTGTCTACAAGAAGGGTCAGAGCTGTCTCTATTTCCTGAGGAGAATGAGGTCCTTTGACATCTGCCAGACAATGCTGAGGATGTTCTATGAGTCTATGGTGGCCAGTGCTATCGTGTTTGCTGTTGTGTGCTGAGGCAGCAGGCTGAGGGTAGCAGACACCAACAGAATCAACAAACTCATTCGTAAGGCCAGTGATGTTGTGGGGATGGAACTGGACTCTCTGACGGTGGTGTCTGAAAAGAGGATGCTGTCTAAGTCGCATGCCATCTTGGTCAATGTCTCCCATCCACTACAGAATGTACTGGGTGGGCACAGGAGTACATTCAGCCAGAGACTCTTTCCACCGAGATGCAACACAGAGCATCATAAGAAGTCATTCCTGCCTGTGGCCATTAAACTTTACAACTCCTCCCTTGGAGGGTCAGACACCCTGAGCCAATAGGCTGGTCCTGGACTTATTTCATAATTTACTGGCATAACTTACATATTACTATTTAACTATTTATGGTTCTATTACTATTTATTATTTATGGTGCAACTGTAACGAAAACCAATTTCCCCGGGATCAATAAAGTATGACTATGACTATGAATGAGGGAAGATTTGACAGAGGTATTGTATACAGAGTTATGAGGGGTTTAGATAGGGTAAATGTAAGCAGGTTTTTTCCACCGAGGTTGGGAAAAACTAGAACTAGAGGTCAGAGGTTAAGGATGAAATTATTTAAGGGGAACCTGACAGGGAACTTCTTTACTCAGAGGGTGGTGACAGTGTGGGATGAGCTGCCAGCGGAGGTGGTGGATGAGGGTTCAACTTAACACTTAAAAGAAGTTTGGATAGGTACACGGATGGGAGAATAAGGGGGGTTATGGCCAGGTGCAGAACTTGGCAGAATAACAGTTTGGCACAGACTAGATGGGCCAAAGGGTCTGATACAGTGCTGTAGTGCTCTACGATTCTAAGACTATTATCTAGTCATTATAGACCGCTGCTTTTGCGAGCTTGCTATGCAAATATGGTATTTCTGACATTACACCCGTGACCATGGCAACTCAATATTAACCATTGAGGTCATGACTCAGTTTTAGTTGTTTCTTTACTTTGTTTTGGTTTGTGATAATGGTTTTGGGGACAGGGAGGGGAGTTAGGGCTCATGTTAGAGGACAGGCTGGAGCTTTAAATCTCCGCTCCGCATTTGAAGGCCAGTGACCCGAGCGTGGGCAGGCCAGGATGGGATGTCCAGTTGGATGTTGAGTTGGCAGACCAGCATGGGCTAATTCTGGAGACTCCCCCAGAGTCAGCAAGTTATCAGCCAGTTCTGGAGTCAAAGTTCCATGCGGACAGGAGGAAAAAGGTTCGATGACAAATCGGTGAGATTGGGGTTTGAGGCCTCGTGTTCAGGGTCACATCATCGGTGAGCCTGGAGTGTGAGGCCTGGTGTTCGATGATCAGCAGCTCCTGGAGCCAGTGCTGAGGGTTAGGCCCATGGTTCAAATCAGAAATCCAGAAGCTGAGGCCTGTTAGTGCAAGGATGCTGTTGTAACACCACTCAGCCAGACAATCTGTCTCACTCTTGTACATCTCCTCATTGCCACCTGAGAATTTACCAACAATAGTGGTAAAATTACACTATGAAATAACATCATAACATAACGGTGACTCTTTTCCAAGTAGGTACCAGCCATTCCCAGCTCTCAGTGACTGGGATTAATTGGTCTAGTGCCTACTGTAGCAACAGTCTCACTTCTGAACTCCCTCCAGAGACATTCAGTAACTGACATTGTACTCAGAGATCATTCTGCCCATTAGGTTCATACTAACCAAAGATGGACCATACTAACCAATGATAATCTTACTTCTCTTTGCTCAGTCTGTGGACCTTGAGTCAAGGCACTTCAGGTGCTGGTTCATTGGTGGGGGGGGGGTGATTTCTACCCCCACGGGCAGTAATCTCTGGATTGCTGCCAGTGCTATGCATCAGTGAGAGTAAAAATGGGATGATATGGTAAACGAATGGATGGCTGATGAGTTGGTACAGGGGGTAGGATTCAGATTTGTTGTTCATTGGGACATCTTCTGTGGAAAGTAGGACCCTATACAAGAGAGAAGGGTTACACCAGAACTCGAGAGAGATGGATGTCCCAGCAGGCAGGTTTGCTAGAGCTGTTGGCATGGGTTTAAATTAGGTTGAAACAGGGATGGGAGCCAGTGTGATAGGGCAGTGTGAGCCAGTGTGACAGGAAGGATAGGCAGTGACTAGAACATAGGTGCAGTCAGTTGGATGAGTTAAAATGAGTTTTTTACTTCAGCACAAGAAATATCAGGAACGAGGGTGATGAACTTAGAGCATGGATTAGTGCATGGAACTAAGGCATTCGGCCATTAGAGGCTGTCGCAAAGTACCAAAGACTTGGTTGCTTGATGTTCCAATTAGATCCTTCAAAAGGGATGGGGGGACGGTAAATGGTCGAGGAGAATTGGGGAGTGGCATTGCTAATCAGAGATAGTAACATAGCTGCAGAAGGGGAGGACACTGTAGAGGGATCGTCTATTGAAGTCAGAAACAGGAAGGGAACAATGACTCTTTTCAGAGTATTCTTTAGCGCCCCCCCCCCCCCCCCCAGTAACAACAAAGACACTGAGAAGCACATAAGTAGACTTGAATGAGGATGTGGAAGGGTGGCCTGAAACGTGGAGGCTGAAACACTTGCATGGGGCTCTGGATAGGTTTGGCTTGACGGTCAAGAGGAAGAAAGAAGCATATTTAAAGCTCAGGATGCAAAACTCATGCAGGGCTCTCGAGAATTATAAAGTAACCAGGAAGGAGCTTAAGAAGGAACTTAGGAGAGCTAGAAGGGGATATGAGAAAGCACCAGTGAATGTGTTAGCATAGAACAGGTTAATGTGCTGGAGGACACTAAGGTTAAGAAAGAGGATGTGTTGCTGAAGGAGAGAGTATGATTTTTCAAACAGAATCTTCCATCAAGGTGAGATCTCTCGTTGGAACTGGCATAGCCAAGTCAGAGGCCAACAGTCCAGTTAAATTTGGAACTGGTGATAGCAGATCCTGGAATAGTCCCTGCACGAAAGTTTGACTGTTTATTCCTGTCCATAGATGCTGCCTGACTACTGAGTTCTAGCATTTTGTGTGCGTTGCTCTGGGTTGCCAGCATCTGCAGAATCTCCTGTGTTCAATCTTTACAATGTTTGTTTTAACTTCATATCATCTTGAGGAGTTCAGAGCTGGTCCTGTCAATGCAGGGAGGATATGGAGGTATGTGAAATATGGGCCACGAGGTATGTCATGTGAGGGGAATTAAACAACTCTCCTGGCCAATTAAAACAAGACAATTGATTCACTCTGCCTAATGTGACCTTCACTGAGAGCAAGTTGCATAGCTGCATTTTTTAAGACTCCTTTCCCATCTGAGAGTTTGGAATTGGAAACAAAATATTTTTCCACTGAAAAAAAAATAAGCAAGGTTTATTTTTGCTTTGGCAAAGTTGAGAGTCCTGATGATTCATGTGTGGGTCTCAGTGGATGGAATGTGTCCACAGCACAGGCGTGTATAGAGAGAGTGAGAGAGAGATCCAGCTGGTCAGAGTGAATTAATGGCTGACAGCTCCTGATGTCTTTCCTTCTCACTGGCAAGGAGAAAGACACCTCTCATCCTCACCTGCTCCCCTGACCCTTAAAACTTCAGAAGTCATCAAGTACTAGAGGACAATCATCTAAGCTGCAGGGGCAGAAAGTTTAAAGGAGATGTGCAGGACAAGTTTTTTTAAATAGAGGGTGGTAGATGCTTGGAATTGGCGGCCAGGGCTGATATAATAGGGCGCCATGGTAGTGTACCAGTCAGCATTACGCTTCACAGTGCTAGTGACGGGTTCAATTTCTGCAGCACAGGGATGAGAAAAAGATAAAAAGCCAGGTTGCAGTTTCAAAAAGAGCACTAATCTACATGCTGTTGATGAAAAATTTCATAATGATAAAAGTGACACAGGACTAGGTAGTCTTGAGGTTTACAATGTGAAAACTAACAATAGACAAGCAATATGGCTTCCACCAGAAGTGAATGGGAAATTAATTGAAATGGAATTGGATACTGGTTTGGCTGTTTCGGTCATTCCACAAAATAAGTTTGAATGGCATTTCAAAAATACTGAACTGAAGCCTGCAATATCCATTTACAAACTTATACTAGAGAAAAGATAACTCCTGTGGGAATATTTGTAACAGTAAAATACAACAACCAACATGCCTCATTAGTTGTGTATGCAGTAAAACCAGCAGTGCCACCTTTGCAGGGACGTGACTAGCTGAGGCAACTACAATCTGATTGAAGATCCATCCACCATCTGCATGCCTCGCTCCTTGCCATAGAGTCAACTGAAAGCAAATAAAGAAAGGTACTGGCTGATGTCACAGCAGTATTTAAGGATGCCATTGGAAATCTCAAAACATATCAATGTTAAAGGAAAATGCCACACCCAAGTTTTACAAACCGTGTCTGGTTCCTTATGCCATCTGTGATAAGTAGCCAGTAATCTAGAAGAAACTCTTTCCAAGGTTGAGTGGAGCCTATGGGCAACACCAGTGGTCCCAGTAGCCAAGAAGAATGGGTCTGTTAGGATCTGTGGTGATTTTAAGGTCACCATTAACCCAATGCAAAAGTATATCAATACCCTCTGCCTAGGATAAAGGATATCTTTGCAAAAATTTCTGGAGGAAAAGGCATCAACTAAATGGACTTAGCTGAGGCCTACCTACTGATGGAGGTGGAAGAAGTGTCCAAAGTGTTTCTCACCATAAACACTCACAAAGGGCTTTATCGCTATAATAGGCTTATTTCTGGAGCAGCATCTGCACCTGCATTTTGCTGCAAAGCTGCCCAGGCACTCAGTGTTACCAGGATGGCATCATTGTTACCGGTAAGGAACATTTCCAAAATCTCAAGACTGTGTTAAAAAGATTACATTATGGGCTCAGTGCACAATGCAACAAGTGTGAATTCTTTAAACCAAGCATCACTTATTGTGGTCACACCAAGGATTACACAAGTGTGCTGAGAAAATTCAAGCAGTGGTGGATGCCCTAAGGCCAAAGGATCTGCCACAGTTGTTGGCCTTTTTAGGAATTGTCAATTACTGTAACAAGTTCCTGCCAAACCCTGGCTACTGTGCCCATTGAACCCACTACTACAGATCAGGAAGAAATGGCAATGGGCAAAGCAGTGTGAGGAGGCTTTCAAAATGGTAAAAGAAATGGTGACGTGAGACACTATACTCACACGTTATCACCCACATCGTCCAACACAGCTTGCCGCTGGTGCCTCGCCTTATGGTGCAGGTGCAGTCATGTCAAATGTTATGAGTGATGGAAGTGAACGCCCTATAGTTCTTGCATCACATTCCCTTACTGCTGCAGAGAAAATATATGCACATATTGACAGAGAGGCCTTGGGTTTGGATTGGGGTGCAAAGCATTTCAACCAGTATTTGCATGGGAGAGAGTTTACCCTCATTATTGATCATCAACCACTGGTGTCCATTTTCAATCCACGGAAGAGCATTCCACTAACAGCAGTGCCATGAGTGCAGAGATGGGCTCTGGTTCTTGAAGGACACCATTACAGAATCAAATTCAAGAGGAAGGCTAGTCATAGAAACGCTGATGGACTGTCTGTCCCATTTACCCTTGGAAAAGGAAATAACTGAAACCTTTGCAAAAGAGGTCACTCCTCTTGAGCCTATTCTCACCAATGTAAATCAAGTCTCCCTATTACAGCAGAGATGATCCAAAAGGAAACTAGAAAAGATCCCACACTATATGAGTTCTGCGTGGCCACCCAAAATGGCTGGAATGTGCAGCGAGAATTCCAGTTCTACCATTTTTACCAACTCCAGGATAAGCTTGCCATGGTAGAAGTTGCCTTATGTAGGGATCGAAAGTTGTTGAGCCATCCAAGCTGAGAGCTAAATTGTTGGAGAAGCTAGACGTAGTCAAAACTATACCATTGGCTGGAAGTTTCGTCTGGTGGCCTGGGATAGATTAAGCAGTTTGCCATGCACTGTTCGGGATGCCAGCACATCCAGAAGACAGGTATCCAGAACTATCAGAACCACTTCCCCAAGTCTCAGAGTCAACTCCGACAACCACTAAGGAGGACGCCCCAGAGAATTTTTCACAGCCAAGCAGAGTGATCACCCCCGCCCCCACCCGGTCAGGAAAGAAATTATATGTTATACCACAAGAGTAAGAAAGCCTCCACAGCAATTAAATCTTTTGGCCTGAATTTACTATGCTGTGGATGTCTATATAGTAGTTGTATTATATAGAATATATAAACTGCAATAAAACACACGAGTGGCATGCGTCATCACGGCTCCACATAATATATGCATGCCTGTCGCATTGAGTAAAAACGAAGGTACACGAGTTACCTCCTGGCTCCGTGTTTTTCCTTTCAATTAGTTTTTGTGTTTTGGAATTACAAGACATAGCAGCCAGGGTTAGCAACTTGTGAGCACATTTTGTTGGTGCCAGAAGCATAGTGACACTGGCAAGCTGCCCCCAGCACATCCTCAGGCAGTATTGTTTGTTCACTTCACTATACTCTGTGTATTACTGTATGTTTAATGCACGTGACAAATAAAACTCATCTTTACGCCTTGGTATTTAAAAGGCTACTTGATGGACACAGGGAATGAAGGAACATGGACAGGCAGAAGAGATTTGGTGTAATTCAGCATCGTGTACAGCACAGATATCGTGTTCTGAAGGGTCTGTTTCTGTACTGGTCTAAGTCCCTGTGACTCTCTGAGCCAAACTTCCCGTGTTTCTTTGATTCTGTTCACTCATATTGTGGGTCCACCAAGATTCCAATCCTCTCTATAGCTGCCCTTCTCTCTTCCAATAAGAAGTTACTTGAAACCAGCTCTCTGTCACTAAGCATTTTATCATCTGTCCTGATGTGACCTGCTCTACGCTCCAACTCTGCAGCCATCATTATGTTAGAAGTGATAAGTGCTCGGATCCTCTGGATATTTAGTATTAGAATTCAGCTCTTTCTGACTGACAGCCAATGTTACACAACAGGTCCCAGTTTTTCCAAACTATTAAGTAGCAAAGCAAGCCAGAATTCCTTAATTCTCATCTTCCCTTGCTGACCATTCATGGAAACCACCAACAGGAGCAGGACAAAATACAGTCACAGTTAAATAGCCCTCAAACAACATTACCGCCTTATCTGGGAGCTGTCCACAGGCAGGAGGAGTTAGTCCTCCAGAGTGACAAAGGCATAACAAATGGAAAAAGATTATAAAGAAAGTCAATATGAACTTAACTTCTTAGATGTGCTAATAGTGATGAAAAGCCTCATTGCCAAACACTGCTAACCACTTGTTAAATTCTCCTGAAAGAACTGTTTACACATCTTTTTAGAATAAATAAAGTACTTTTTAAATAATTTGAAATTACCCACATGTCCCCAGTAAGATGTTTAAAACCAAAAATATGTTTTGTGTCAACTGGTAGTTACCCTCTGGTGAAAAAAAAAGACCAATTGCAGAATCTTTTAATTTTATTGGGCTGTGTGCAGAGAAGACTGACATGTGATAATATTATTACAGCTGAGGTTAGGGCTGAAGTTAGCATGTTTAGCTGGTGTGTAACCTGGGTCTCATGACTCTGAAGGCTTATTGAGATCTCCTGTCTGTATCCCTAACACAAGCCACATGCTTGCCTGTTTATTCTCCTCTTAAAGGTGCCGTCCCCTCATCTTGTGCCATGCGGGGGATGGGGTGCACATTGTGGTCATCTCTGGAAAGAGAGCAAACAGTAAGTGTTGGACGGATTTGCAAAACAAGGGGTAGGACCGGCAGATCCACCAGCTTTTTGGTCACCAGGGATGCTCGATTGCAGGACCGCGCTGTGCTGTACTTCCTGTGTGTGTGAGTGAAGAAACTTCACATCAGAAGTACTTTGTCTGCAAAGGCAACTCAGGACACTTTTAGATGGCAACAGCAAAGTTGACCTCTGGCTCCTTGAGCCTCCCCCTGCGTTCAGTAAGACTGTGGGCTGAGACAGAGAGCACCACAGCACAGAAACTGGCCCTTTGGCCCATCCAGTCCATGCCAAGCTGGACTTCTGCCTAGTCCCATCGACCTGCACCCAGACCTTATCCCTCCATACCCTTCCTGTCCATGTACCGATCCAAACTTGGCTTAAGTTTTACAATTGAACTCACATCTACCAAGTTTGTTCCACATTCAACCACCATCTGAGTGAAGAAGTTCCCCCTCATATTTCCCTTAAATATTTCACTCTTCACCCTAAACCTACGACCTTTAATTCTAGTCTCATTCGATCTGAGAGGTAAAAACAAGCATGCATTCATCCTATTTTACTCCTCATAATTTTGTATACCTCTATGAAATCTCTCCTCATACTCTTGCAGTCCAGTTGAATATCCTCAAAGGTTTCAAAAGTACACTTAATGTCAGAGAAATGTATACAATATACATCCTGAAATGCTTTTTCTTCGCAACCATCCACAAAAACAGAGGAGTGTCACAAAGAGTGAATGACAGTTAAATGTTAGAACCCCAAAGTCCCCCCCAGCTCCTCCCTCCCGTGCATAAGCGGCAGCAAGCAACAATCCCCCTCCCCACCGGCAAAAAGAGGCATTGGCACTCCCACCGAGCACTCAAGCGTGAGCAAAGTAACAGTGAAGACAGACTTGCAGTACTCCAAAGACTACATTGTTCACCCGGCATTCGACATACCACAGGCTCTCTCTCTCCATAGAGCGAGGGGTTTAGATGGGGTGGAGTTTGTTAGATGTGTTCAAGAAGGTTTCTTGACTCAATATGTAGATAAGCCTACAAGAGGAGAGGCTGTACTTGATCTGGTATTGGGAAATGAACCTGGTCAGGTGTCAGATCTCTCAGTGAGAGAGCAGTTTGGAGATAGTGATCATAATTCTATCTCCTTTACCGTAGCATTGGAGAGGGATAGGAACAGACAAGTTAGGAAAGCGTTTAATTGGAGTAAAGGGAAATATGAGGCTATCAGGCTGGAACTTGGAAGCATAAATTGGGAACAGAGGTTCTCAGGGAAATGTACAGAAGAAATGTGGCAAATGTTCAGGAGATATTTGCATGGAGTTCTGCATAGGTACATTCCAATGAGACAGGAAAGGATGTTAGGGTACAGGAACCATGGTGTGCAAAGGCTGTTGTAAATCTAGTCAAGAAGAGCTTATGAAAGGTTAAAAAAACTAGGTAATGATAGAGATCTAGAAGATTATAAGGGTAGCAGGAAGAAGTTTAAGAAAGAAATTAGGGGCCATGAGAAGGCCTTGGTGGACAGGATAAAGGAAAACCCCAAGGCATTCTACAAGTATGTGAAGAGCAAGAGGATAAGATGTCAGAGAATAGGACCAATCAAGTGTGACAGTGGAAAAGTGTGTCTGGAATCAGAGGAGATAGCAGAGGTACTTAATGAATACTTTGCTTCAGTATTCACTACGGAAAAAGATCTTGGCGATTGTAGGGAAGACTTGCAGTGAACTAAAAAGCTTGAGCATGCGGATATTAAGAAAGAGGATGTGCTGCAGCTTTTGGAAAGCATCAAGTTGGATAAGTCACCGGGACCAGACGAGTTGTACCCCAGGCTACTGTGGGAGGTGAGGGAGCAAATTGCTGAGCCTCTGGCGATGATCTTTGCATCACCAATGGGGACGGGAGAGGTTCCGGAGGATTGGAGGGTTGTGGATTTTGTTCCCTTATTCAAGACAGGGAGTAGGGATAGTCCAGGAAATTATGGACCAGTGAGCCTTCCTTCAGTGGTTGATAAGTTGATGGAGAAGATCCTGAGAGGCAGGACTTATGAACATTTGGAGAGGCATAATATGATTAGGAATAGTCAGCATGGCTTTATGATAGGCAGGTTGTGCCTTATGAGCCTGATTGAATTTTTTGAGGATGTGACTGAACACATTGATGAAGGTAGAGCAGTAGATGTAGTGCATATGGATTTCAGCAAGGCATTTGATAAGGTACTCCATGCAAGGCTTATTGAGAAAGTAATAAAGTAAGGGGACATTGCTTTGTGGATCCAGAACTGGCTTGCCCACAGAAGGCAAAGAGTGGTTGTAGATGGGTCATATTCTGCATGGAGGTCATCACCAGTGGTGTGCCTCAGGGATCTGTTCTGGGATCTCTGCTCTGTGTGATTTTTATAAATGACCTGGATGAAGAAGTGGAGGGATTGGTTAGTAAATTTGCTGATGACACAAAGGTTGGGGGTGTTGTGGATAGTGTGGAGAGCTGTCAGAGGTTACAGCAGGACATTGATAGGATGCAAAACTGGGCTGAGAAGTGGCAGATGGAGTTCAACCCAGAGAAGTGTGAGGTGGTTCATTTTGGTAGGTCAAATATGACGACAGAATATAGTATTAATGGTAAAACTCTTGGCAGTGTGGAGGATCAGAGTGATCTTGGGGTCTGAGTCCATAGGAAAAGTAGGTTGACTCTGTGGTTAAGAAAGCATACGGTGTATTGGCCTTCACCAATTATGGGATTGAGGTTAGGAGCTGAAAGGTAATGTTGCAGATAAATAGGACCCTGGTCAGACTCCACTTGGAGTACTGTGCTCAGTTCTGGTCACCTCACTATAGGAAGGATGTGGAAACTATAGAAAGTGTGTAGAGGAGATTTACAAGGATGTTGCCTGGATTGGGGAGCATGCCTTATGAGAATAGGTTGGGTGAACTCGGCCTTTTTTCCTTGGAGTGGCGGAGGATTAGAGGTGACCTGATAGAGGTGTATAAGATGATGAGAGGCATTGATCGTGTGGATAGTCAGAGGCTTTTTCCCAGGGCTGAAATGGGTAGCAAAGAGGACACAGTTCTCATGTGCTTGGAATTAGGTACAGAGGAGATGTCAGGGGTAAGTTTTTTATACACAGAGAGCGGTGAGTGCGTGGAATGGGCTGCCAGCGACAGTGGTGGAGGCTGGAACGATAGGGTCTTTTAAGAGATTCCTGGACAGGTACATAGAGCTCAGAAAAATAGAGGGCTATGGGAAACCCTAGGTAATTTCTCAGGTAAGGACATGTTCGGCACAGCTTTGTGGGCCAAAGAGCCTGTATTGTGCTGTAGGTTTTCTATGTTTCTAAAGAGATGTCTCCATTTCACAGTGAGGGGAAACATAACAAACAACTAGCTGGTTTACGATATTAAAAGTCCATTGCATCGCTTTTTCCGAGCTCTGTGCCCAAAGAACTCAGGTTTCTGGGAACACAACCAAAGATGATATCTTATTCAAACTTTCCCTGTAACTCAGGTCCTCAAGTCCCAGCAACATGCTTGTATATTTACTCTTCAGTCTTTCAATCTTATTGATGTCATTCCTGTAGTTAGGTGACTAGAACTGCACACAATACTCCACAATTGACTCATACAACTTCAACATAACATTCTGACTCCTGCACTCAATGCCCTGATTTATGAGGTCAATGTGCCAAAAGCTCTCTTTGCAACCCTAACTACCTGTGATCCTCCAGGCCAGGGTAGCTCGGTGGTGCAGCTGAAGGGTCTGCTCCCATATAGCTCTGGAGACCCTTTTTCAATCCCGACCTCCAACAGTTCTGTATGAAGTTTCCCGTTTCTCCCTGTGGCCATGTGGGTTTCCCCTGATATTCAGATTCCGATTTATTTATCACATGTACATCGAAACATACAGTGAAATCTCTCATTTCCATTCACAGCGAATACAGCAAAGGGTATGTTGGGAGCAGCCCGCAAGCATCACCACACATTCTCACACCAACATAGCATGTGCACCATGCTGGGCAGAACAACACAGGACATATCAGGCCACAAAGCAACAACAGCAAAGCAAGCCCTGTTCCTCACTCTCACCCATCCACCCACCCATGGACACACATAGTTCTGTAATCTCAGGACAGGCCATCTTCTTTGGCATCCAGCCTCCAGCGGACTTGTGGACTCATAGACATTTTGGCCTTCGACTTGCAGAGGACTGCAGACTCGGAGCTCTGGCCATTCGGAATCAATGCCCCTATTTTATCCACATCCCAAAACCATTCAGATTAATAAACAAACTCAAGAACTCATTTGGTCAGGCAGCATCTGTGGAGGCAGAGAGATGGTTGATGTTTCAGAGTGAGGTCTGTATTATTTTGCATAATCATAATATACAGTCTTTTCCAGAAATGTCAACCATCACTTTGCCTTCACAGATGCTGCTCGACCCGCCTGGTTCCTTCCAGCAGATTATTGTTCAAAACTGCGGTATCTGCAGTCTCTTGCATCTCCAAAAGTGTATTGCTTGGTCAGTTAATTATCCATAAAAAAACTGCCAATAGTGTATAGGCGAACGGTAAAATATAAAGGAACAACCTTTGTGGGCGGTGAGGGGGGGAGGCGCTAGCTAGAATGGTTGATCAGATCAACTACCTGAGGGAAGAAACTTTTAAGATGGTGTGAAGTTTTTTGTTTTAATAGCCCTACTATTAACTATTATTTTGTTTTAATAGTGCAAGGTTTCAAACTGAATTGTTGACCCTGTCTCTCTCTCTCTCTACAGATGCTATCTGACCTCCTGAGTTTTTCCAGCAATACTTGTGTTATTCTGGGATTAAGCTTGCTATGTGATCTTTAAAGCCAACATAGAAAAATCTTGGAGATCGCTGGCTAGGCTAATAAAGGAATTTATTTTAAATTTCTCAGAAGAAATGAGGTGTAAAAACAAATTTAGCGCTACATTCATATTATGAAAATACATCAAAAGGCTCAATAAATTTTGGAAGCTTTGAACAAATTCTCTGCAAATAACAACCACACTTAACCTGAGCTTATTTTCCAATCCTTGTGACCTAGACACTCAGCAAATGTTCGTGGGCAGAGTACTGGCAACCTGGGGTGAAAAATTACAGGGGGAACTAACTTTACAGTGCAGAATGAAGTGGACAGTTACAATAAGAGTACAAACTAATGTTTGTTTTCTTTTTCTTATTTTCTCAGAACTTCCCCAAATTTCCCAAGTTGGTTCAAGAGGTGGCACACAAACAGAGCATTACTCCAGAGAAAGAGGGAATAGAAATAAGCTTGGCCAAAGAGGAAGGTTTTAACAAACAGGGGCTATTTGTTTAGACAACCGATTCCAGAGCTAAGGATCAAAATCATAATCAGGGTGAAATTTTTATTTCTCTTTGTTTATTCCTCTCCATAGATGCTGTCTGACTTGCTGAGTTATTCCAGCATTTTGTGTGCGTAAATCTGAATCAGGTTTATTGTCACTGACAATAATTTTGCAGCAGCAGTACACCGCAGACATAACAAGCTACCACAAATTACAATCTTAAAAGTGCAAAAGAGGAATAGCAAGGTCATGACTGACTGTGAGTGATGTGAATGTGGGTGTGACCACTATTGAAAGGGGTCGTGTGGGATAAACAGTTGAGAACTCCATGCTCTTAGGCAGTTGGTTTAGTTGGGGAGACCATGGAGATAGGAAGCAATTGGAACATGGAAAAGGGAATTCTCAAGAGTCAGCAGTCAGGCGGTTAGTCAGAGTCTAGAAATGGGGTGGATGTGAGACCTGGGCATCTGTGGTGCCGTGGGCTCAAACTCCAGAAGTCTAAGTTGAGGCTAAGGAGATTCTTGGAGACCGGGATCTAGGTTTTACTGGTTTAGTGTCTGAAAATCATGGTCTAATAGGGACATGTCAAAACTGGGGCCCTACTCTAGAGCCTGGAGAGGGCAATGGGTCACTGGCAGGGTGTTGGGGAGTTACCAAACAGGAAAGCGGGAAATAGTGGTGATGGGAGGGGGGCATCTGTGTAGAGCAGGCAAATGAGAAAATATAAAGGGTGGCATTCTCAGACTGAGACTCTTCTCCGTAACTTCACTCACCTCAACTCTGAACTGATTCCACAACTTTCGGGCTCACTCTCAAGAATTCTACAAAACATGGTCTCAGTATTATTTATTTTTTTTAATTTGCTTGTTTTGTCTTGTTCTGCACATTGGTTTGTTGTCAGACTTTGTTTATGTGTAGTTTTTTCATAAATTCTATTGTGTTTCTTTATTTTTGTGTAAATGCCTGCAAGAAATTAACCTCGAGGTAGTATTGAAAATAGTGACATATGCGTACTTTGATAATAAATTTACTTTGACTTTGTCTTTAATAATCCAGTGCAGATGAAGGGTCTCACCTGAAATATCAATTATTTATTCCCCTCCTTAGATGCTGCCAAAGGTAGTCATAGCTGAAGGATGGTAGTGGGGACGAGCTCCCACTGCTAAACAAATGCTCTTCTTGGCGTGCGTCTCAAACAGCCTCTGACAACCAAGTCCAACTCCTGGCCTTCACGTGTGGCATAGTTCTTATGCCCGGCGAAGCTGTTCTCACTGACAGGAGAAGAGGCGAAGGCGGGCCACTGGCGCCTTAAAACCAGTTGCTCCGGGCAGACGGGGCTTGTTAACCATGGGTGGTAGCTCATCTAGGAGAGGAAAAACTCCGATTTCAAACCTCCGCTGCCTTGCGGCTATACCCGCTCACGGATAAGGCTTTGGGAGTAAACCCCGAGGAATGGCTGATGCTGTACCCAGCACTGGCACGGCAACTCCTGCTGTGCTGCTGGCACCAAACTGTATTGACTTCTGTCATTCCTTTCGACCTGTCATCAGCATGGAGAGAGGGGTCCCACTGCATGGGCAACAGATGGATCTATATAACAACTCTGCCCTGGCTTGCGCCCTGCAGAGGCCACTCTCAGTGACTACCAGAGGCGCAGTACCGATGGTCGACCATGACCGACAGAGGCCATACACACACATAGATGCTGCCTGACTTACTGAGCTCCTTCAGTATTTGGTCTACGTTGCTCACAATATTACGCATTCTGTTTCCTTCGTACTACCTAGATGTTCTTATCAGCAGCCTGATCTGCCTGAATGCCACACAAATATATGTTTTTCACTATATCTTGGTACGTGTAACACAAATAGACCGATACCATCTCAAATGCAAAGATATCTGCCCCTTGGAACAGGTGAATTTCCTTACAAGGAAAGATGTAAACGTTTTTGAATAAAATGAAAGCCACACTATTTTTTTACATAACCTAAATTTTTTCTTCCTCAGCTTACACTCAGTAATGTTCTTCATCTTCAACTTTGAGCACTTCATTCATCCTCAATGCTATAACCACTTTGGACACTTTATCTGAAATGGATTTCAATTTTCTTCCTTCTAATTGTGTTCTTTCTTGTACAAATATGTATATTTGATGATTTTATTGTGAATGCTGCTTATCTGATGCTATGTGCCTGTGAAGTTTTTCACTGCACCTGTGCACACATACAGTATACTTGAGCATGTGACAATAAACTTGACATTGACTTTGACAATTCCTGGAGACTCCATCAATATTGGCAATCATCCAGGGAAATCCTGGAGCTTGTACCTTGTATTGGCCGAAAGCCCAGGCAACAGCGTGGCCACTCTCTCAGGCTGTGAAGCAATCAGTGTCATGCAGTAGCAGAGATAAACTTTCCTGCTGTTGAAGTCTCGAGGTTTAGTATCTGGAGGCAAGCTGAAAATTATATAGCCTTACTTTGAAAGCAGAAAATTTTAGAAACTGAACTCAATGTAATGGATATTAATCCATTACCTGAGATTGCTTTATTATGAATCTGTGGTCCAAGGGAGATAGGGAAAATGCATAAATACATTTATCGAAGTGTGAACCAGGCTCGAGGGACCGAATGAACTCCTCCTGCTGCTAAGTTTCCCAACACCAGCACGTCACTGGATTGGCTGTGAGTGTTGAAGTTGACTAGAAGCCAGTTACAACTAACGGATTATTCAATGATTGGAACTCAGAGTCAAGCATTCATCACTCAAGCACAACATGTCTGAACATAGCAGCAGGGCTCCCTAAAGTTAACTTGCAGGTTGAGTTCAAGGTAAGGAAAGCAAATTCAATGTTAGCACTCAGTTCAAGAGGACTAGAATATAAAAGTAAGGATATAATGCTGAGGCTTTTTAGGCATTGGTCAGACCCTACAGAGTATTGTGAGCAGTTCTGAGCCTATTATGTAAGAAAGAATGTGATGACACTGGAGAGGGTCCAGAGAAAGTTCACAAAAGTTATCCTGGGATGAAAGGGTTAATATATAGGAAGAGTTTGATGGCCTGTGGTTACCGGAGTTTAGAAGAATGAGAGAGAATCACATTGAAACCTGCTGAATATTGAAAGGTCCGCATATAATAGACACGGAGAAGATGTTTCCTATACTGAGAGGATACAGGACCAGAGAGCACAGCCTCAGAACACAACGATAAACCTTTTGGAACAGAGATGAGGAGGAATCTCCTTAGCCAGAGGGTGGTGAAATCTGTGGAACTCATTGCCACAGATGACTGTGGAGGCCAAGTCATTGGGTATATTTAAAATGGAAGTTGATAGGTTCTTGATTAGTAAGTGTGTCTTACAGGGAGAAGGCAGGGAAATGGGGTTGATGGGAATAGCAAATCAGCCATGATCGAATGATGGAGCAGATTCAATGAGCCAAGTGGCCTAATTCTGGTCTTAGATATGGCCAGTTGGTCTCTCTAGATTGTAATGATCACATTTTTCCACTGGGAGGTAGGCATGATGCTTTCCCAGAAGGCTCTAGCCCAGTGGCCATTTTCAGGAACCTGTCAGGTGACCAAAAAGTTTTCTGCTGTTGTAACATTTGGCAGAGCCGGGGGTAATATCAAATCTTTTCCTTTGGCTAAACCTGGTTTGCTGGTGCCTGGAGTCGAGGCAAGTACGTCTGCCTTCCGTGAATGATCAGAATGGTCATTGACTTTAAGAACCAGGATGATAAAAGAATAAGATACACTCAGTGGCCACTTTATTAGGTACATCTGTACACCTTCTTGTTAATACAAATATCTAATCAGCTAATCATGTTACAACAACTCATTGCATAAAAGCACGGACACATGGTCAAGAGGTTCAGTTGTTGTTCACCAAACATCAGAATGGGGAAGAAATGTGATCTAAGTAACTTGGCCGTAGAATGATTGTTGGTTCCTGATGGGATGGTAAGAGTATCTCCTGGGATTTTCATGCACAACAGTCTCTAGAGTTTACAGAGAATAGTGCAAAGAACATTAAAATATCCAGTGAGCAGCAGTTCTGTTGGTGAAAACACCTTGTTAACAAGAGAGATCAGAGGAGAATGGTCAAACTGGTTCAAGCTGACAGGAAGGTGACAGTAACTCAAATAACCATGTGTTACAACAGTGGTGTGCGGAAGAGCATCATTGAATGCACAACACGTCAGACCTTGAAGTGGATGGGCTACAGCAGCAGCAGACCACAAACATACAGAAATATACTCCGTGGCCACTTTATTAGGTACCTCCTGTACAGAATAAAGTGGCCTCTGAGTGCATTTTGTGTTTAGCGTGAGGTAATGATTCTCTCTTAATCTGTCATTTTGACAGGAAGCCAGCCACCTCCACGCTGGAAGATCCGCAGCCGATTTACCACCAGGCTGGAGGAGAAATGACAGACATTTTATTGCAGGTGCACAAACACAGCTGAAGCCTCTCCCTGGGTAATGGAGGAAGATGGAATAGGATGCGAGCTCCAGTCTTCTGACCTGTTCCTGACTTGTGTTGTAAGGGAGGGAGTGGGAATATGCGGTGGTCTGAGGTCCTGGAATCATCTTGTGGGGATAGTGTGCTATGGTAGGCTACAGAACAAAAAGTCTCATATGGGCCCTAGAACTGAGAGGAAGGCTTCATTGAAGGCTCCCAAATGCCAAATGACAGTACAATTTCTTGTTTATTTTTAAGCTCTACGAGCTATTCTGTACTGTGCTGCCTCATAAGGAAAGGTCCACTTTGGTGCTAGAAGGAATCAGTACCATCCTCTGTCCTTCCCTCCCTGTCCAGTTATTGGGGTCCATGTGTACGGGGGCAATTTATGAGCGAGAGAATGAAACCCCTCCTCATCTATCTGATAATGTAGGTTGGTGTCTGGTTAGCTGGGAGAGACATCAGGCACACACTAACAGATAGAGATGTTGCTATGAAGTATATTGTCATAGGGGACAATTGCAAAAGGGCTAAATAATGAGCTGAGACATTCTTGGGCCTGGATTGATTTTCCAGACGTTTGGAACATATTGCCTTTAGAGACCGAAGCACAGAATACAGGAACAGGAAAACTGAACTGTACTGAATTGATTGGAAGAATGGCAAGTTTGCATGCGGCCAGCTGAATGCTTGGTGAATCGATTGGGCCTCCTACGTGCAGAGTATCTGTTCTTTTTGGGCAGATGTTTTCATCGTGGTGGGTCCTCTCATCTTAATTCTGTGCCATCTCGTTTTTGATTCCTCAGCCCTGGGGAAAAGACTGTGTGAATCACCCTATCTTTGTCCCTCATTTTTTCGTACACTTCTATAAGATCATTCCTCATTCTCTTATGCTCCAAGAAAAAATGTCCCAACTTGCTCAACCTCTCTCTCTAACTCAGTACCAGCAACATTCTTGTAAATCACCTCCATGTTTTTCCCAGCTTAGTGGCCAAAGCTGAGCACAATAGTCCAAATTGGCCTCACCAATGTCTTGAACAAATTGCAACATAACATCCCACATTCTACACTCAATGCCTAGCCCAGGCTGGGAGAGGCATGCACATAACACCTCGTACAACTGACTTTCTCTTTTCTCGATAGCGGGCTAAACTAAACCTCCCTTTAGATCCACCAGAGGATCGTCAGGGGGGGTAACAGAAAAGAAAGGAAGTGGTGGACAGATGTTGCAGCATCTGCTTGAGAGACAGCATTGTCAAACCTTGCCTCTGAATGCTGTCCAGAGTCACGCACAGCTCTGGTGGTCTGCTGGGTGGTCTGTTTCTTCTCAGCGCAGAGCTGGGAGAACGTGGCTCACACTGTGTGCAGCCAGGGATAGTTCACAAAACATCAAGGTGAACCCGTATCAAATGGA
Source organism: Mobula birostris (assembly GCF_030028105.1). NCBI lineage: Eukaryota > Metazoa > Chordata > Chondrichthyes > Myliobatiformes > Myliobatidae > Mobula > Mobula birostris. The sequence goes on along the minus strand of NC_092401.1, from coordinate 28,094,201 downwards.
TTTAATCAAGGTATTCAAAAGTGAGAACAGTTTCGCTAAAATAAAATGAAGCTGCTTTCAGTGGCAGCAGAATCACAGATTGATGGCAATTGTCAAGAGATCCAGGAGATGAGAATCTTTTTTAAAAGCAGTCAGTTATGATCTGGAGTTCACTGACTGAAAGGTTTCAGGGAGGTTCAAGGAAGGGGACTGGAAAGTCAAGAAGAAAGCAATAGGCAATAGACGATAGACAATAGACAATAGGTGCAGGAGTAGGCCATTCAGCCCTTCGAGCCAGCACCACCATTCACTGTGATCATGGCTGATCATCCACTATCAGTATCCATTTCCTGCCCTATCCCCATAACCTTTGATTCCTCTATCTTTAAGAGCCCTATCCATCTCTTTCTTGAAAGCATCCAGAGACTTGGCCTCCACAGCCTTCTGGGGCAGAGCATTCCATGTATCCACCACTTTCTGGATGAAAAAGTTTTCCTCAACTCCGTTCTAAATGGCCTACCCGTAATTCTTAAACTGTGGCCTCTGGTTCTGGACTCACCCATCAGCGGGAACATGCTTCCTGCCTGCAGTGTGTCCAATCCCTTAATAATCTTATATGTTTCAATAAGATCCCCTGTCAGCCTTCTAAATTCCAGAGTATACAAGCCCAGTCGCTCCAATCTTTTGACATATGACAGTCCTGCCATCCCGGGAATTAACCTTGTGAACCTATACTGCACTCCCTCAATAGCAAGAATGTCCTTTCTCAAATTTGGAGACCAAAACTGCACACAGTACTCCAGGTGTGGTCTCACCAGGGCCCTGTACAGCTGCAGAAGGACCTCTTTGCTCTAATACTCAATTCCCCTTGTTATGAAGGCCAGCATGCCATTAGCTTTCTTCACTGCCTGCTGTACTTGCATGCTTGTTTTCAGTGACTGATGTACAAGAACACCTAGATCTCATTGTGCTTCCCCTTTTCCTAACTTGACTCCATTTAGATAATAAACTGCCTTCCTGTTCTTACCACCAAAGTGGATAACCTCACACATTAAACTGCAACTGCCATGCATCTGCCCACTCACTCAGCCTGTCCAAGTCACCCTGTATTCTCATAATATCCTCCTCACATTTCACACTGCCAGCCAGCTTTGTGTCATCGGCAAATTTGCTAATGTTACTTTTAATTCCCTCGTCTAAATCATTAATATATATTGTAAACAGCTGCGGTCCCAGCACTGAACCCTGCGGCACCCCACTGGTCACTGCCTGCCATTCCGAAAGGGACCCGTTAACCGCTACTCTTTGTTTTCTGTTAGCCAGCCAATTTTCAATCCATGTCAGTACTCTGCCCCCAATACCATGTGCCCTAATTTTGCCCACTAATCTCCTATGTGGGACTTTATCAAAGGCTTTCTGAAAGTCCAGGTACTCTACATCCTCTGGCTCTCCCTTGTCCATTTTCATAGTTACATCCTCAAAAAATTCCAGAAGATTAGTCAAGCAGGGAGTGAAACAACTGTGAGTCCTACAAAGAGCAAGCACACACTTGATGGGCCCAATGGCTTCTGTCTATCATTCCTTATCTTCCCGGCTCACTTTCAAAGTTCAAGGTATTAACTAAGTACATATAGGTCACCGTATGCTGCGTTGAGAGTCATTTTCTTGCAGGCACTTACAGGAAAATTTTTAAGAAGGATTTTATATACAACTATACATAAATAAAGACCTACAAACAACCAATGTGTAAAAAAGACAAATCATGCAAATAAGAGAAAGTACATAAATAATGCTGAAAACATGAGTTGTAGAGTCCAGTTGGCATTATGGTGAGTGAAGTTATCCACACAGTTGAGTCTGATGGTTGTTGGGTAATCAGTGTTCCTGAGTCTGGTGGTGTAGGGCCTAAGGCTCCTTTATCTCTTGCCTGATGGCAGCAGCAAAAAGAGAATATGGCCTCGATGGTGGATATCCTTGATGACGGATGCTGCTTTCTTGTGTTCCATGTAAATGTGGTCATTGGTAGTGTGGGCTTTGCCTGAGATGGACTGTGTGGTAGCTACCACTTTCTGTAGACTTTTCTATTCCTGGGCATTGGTGTTTCATACCAGGCTGTGGTGCAGCCAGACAGGATACTCTCCACTGTGCATCTAGAGATGTTATCAAAGTTTTGGCTGACATGCTGAATCAACACAAGTCAACTAATTTCTCCTTTTCTTTGCAGCTGACTTATTCCAATTCAGAGATTCGGATTCAGATGAGGTTATTGTCCTATACAGCAGGGGGTAATGAAATTTCACACAGTAAAGTGTGTACATGGTAATAATAAACACAATGATGAATACAGTGACTAGCAGGAAACAGCAGAGTGGTGAAATCAAAGTTTAGAAGTAGTATAAAAAGTCATTCTAAGAGTAAACCTAGCAATTATCGGCCTGTGAGTTTGACGTCAGTGGTGGGTAAATTGATGGAAAATATTCTTAGGGATGGTATATATAATTATCTGGATAGACAGGGTCTGATTAGGAACAGTCAACATGGATTTGTGCAGGGAAGTCATGTTTGACAAATCTTATTGAAGTTTTTGAAGAGGTTACTAAGAAAGTTGACGCAGGTAAAGCAGTGGATGTTGTCTATATGGACTTCAGTAAGGCCTTTGACAAGGTCCCACACGGAAGGTTAGTTAGGAAGGTTCAATCGTTAGGCATTAATATTGAAGTAGTAAAATGGATTCAGCAGTGGCTGGATGGGAGATTCCAGAGAGTGGTGGTGGAAAACTGTTTGTCAGATTGGAGGCCGGTGACTAGTGGTGTGCCTCAGGGATCTGTACTGGGTCCAATGTTATTTGTCATATACATTAATGATCTGAATGATGGGGTGGTAAATTGGATGAGCAAGTATGCAGATGATACTAAGATAGGTGGAGTCGTGGATAATGAAGTAGATTTTCAAAGCTTGCAGAGAGATTTAGGCCAGTTAAAAGAGTGAGCTGAAAGATGGCAGATGGAGTTTAATGCTGATAAATGTGAGGTGCTACACTTTGGTAGGACTAATCAAAATAGGACATACATGGTAAATGGTAGGGCATTGAAGAATGCTGTAGGACAGAGGGATCTAGGAATAATGGTGCATAGTTCCCTGAAGATGGAATCTCATGTGGCTAGGGTGGTGAAGAAAGCTTTTGGTATGCTGGCCTTTATAAATCAGAGCATTGAGTATAGGAGTTGGGATGTAATGTTGAAATTGTACAAGGCATTGGTGAGGCCAAATTTGGAGTATTGTGTACAGTTTTGGTCACTGAATTATAGGAAAGATGTCAAGAAAATAGGGAGAGTACACTAGAGTTTACTAGAATGTTGCCTGGGTTTCATCACCTAAGTTACAGAGAAAGGTTGAACAAGTTAGGTCTTTATTCTTTGGAATGCAGAAGGCTGAGTGGGGACTTGATAGAGGTATTTAAAATTATGAGAGGGATAGATAGAGTTAACGTGCATAGGCTTTTTCCATTGAGAGTGGGGGAAATTCAAACAAGAGGACATGGGTTGAGAGTTAAAGGGGAAAAGTTTAGGGGTAACATGAGGGGGAACTTCTTTACTCAGAGAGTGGTGACTGTGTGGAACGAGCTTCCAGCAGAAGTGGTTGAGGCAGGTTCGATGTTGTCATTTAAAGTTAAACTGGGCAGCTATATGGACAAGAAAGGAATGGAGGGTTATGGGCTGAGTGCAGGTCGGTGGGACTAGGTGAGAGTAAGAGTTCGGCACGGATTAGAAGGGCCGAGATGGCCTGTTTCCCTGCTGTAATTGTTATGTAGTTATATGGTTATAAGTTACAAAAATAAAGGAGTTAATAAAGGAGGCAGAGAATGTGGCAGCGACCACGGGGAAAGAAATATAAAGCAGGTGATTAGAACATAGAATGTAGAACGGATCCTTCAGTCCTCAGTGTTTATGCTTTTCCTTAGGTACTGCCTGACCTGCTGAGTTCCTCCAGCTGTTAGTGTTTGTTGCTCCAGATTCCCAATGTCTACAAAATCATGTATGTTTATATTATCTGTTTTCCTCACGTCCTGTCCTGCTGAGTATTTTCAACATTTTATTTCAGATTTCCAGCATTTGTCATTGTTTCTTTCTCACTTACTTTATTTTCTGTCTCCTCCACACGGATTAGTTGTGATTAACTTTTTCCAGCATTTCTCAATGAAGGTCACCAGCATTCGTATGACTCACCGCCTCCTCCATTTCACAGGCTCTCTCCAATTTAAAACATAAAACAGACTTGATTTCTAACCTTTCCTTGCTCTTACAAAAGTTCAAAGTAAATTCATCATTAAAGGATGTATAATTCACCATATACGACCTTGGAATTCACTTTCTTGCAGGCATTTACAGTAGAACAAAGAAATACAAGAATCAATGAAAATGCTGGGTTAGGGTTTGGCCCCTGCAGAGCGGCTTTCCCATCAGTGCTTGCTCCCTTGAAAACAAGCTGGATTGCTTTCATCTGTGGCTGACCCAGCACAGGACAAGCTGATTTGCCTTTGCCTGTGGCTGACTGAGTGTGAGATGAGGAATTTCTTTGGGCTTTTCTTGCAGAAACCTGGCTCCAGGTCAACATCCCATGCGCCATCAATCTTCAGGCCATGCCACTTAGGAACTTGTGCTAATATTATTTTGTGAATATATGTACTATCATAACTATATGTGATACTGAGTGTACAGTATGCATGGGTGAAATGAAAGGCTTACTTGCAGCAGCATCACAGGCACATCACATCAGACATGCAGCGTTTGCAAGAAAAACATAAATTAAAAATTAATTATACACATTTTACAAGAAAAAAATACAATTTGAACAAAAAAGAGCCAAATCCACTTTACTGTATTCGGAGAAGTCATGGTGTAGCTAAACCCCAGTGTTGATCAGGGTTGGTTCAAGCACTGAATGGTTGAAGGGAAGTAGCTGTTCCTGAAGCTGGTGGTGTGGGACTTCAGGGTTCTATACCCTCCTGCCTGAGGGTTGCTGTGGAAAGATAGCGTGGCCCAGTTAGTGGGGATCTTTGATGATAAATGTTGCCTTCTTGAGGCAATACCTCCTGTATGTACCACCGGTGATGGGGAGGGATGCACCCGCAAAGTATCACACAGGGTCCACTATTCTCTGCAGGTACTTATCTCCTGTGCATTTGAATTGCTGTACCAGACCGAGCGAAGCAGTCCGGACACATTCAGCAGTACATCTGAAAAAGTTTGTTAAAGTTTTCAGTGACAAACTGAACTCCCTTAATCTCCTGAAAAAGTAAAGATTTTGGCACACTTTCCCTACGGTTCCATCAATGTGCTGGACAAATGAATTCCAATCTCAGGTTTATAAGGACCAATTTACCCCACATCGAGTGATGGCTGCAGAAAATTATTTCAAATATATTTTCCCCATCGACTTACCTTCCCCCTCACTTGATTTCACCTATCACTTGCCGGCTTGTATTCCTTCCCCTATCCCCAACTTCTTATTCTAGCCTCTCCCAGCTTCCTTTCCGGTCCCGATGAAGGGACTCAGTCAAAACGTCAGCTCTTTACTCCCCTCCATCGATGCTGCCTGAGCTGCTGAGTTCCTGCAGCGTTTTGTGTGTATTACACTAAATGTTTCAGAAGTCTCCTAGCCCATGTGCAGAAATATCTTCCTAATTGTTCTCCTGGTTTGAAAGTTTCCATTAAGTCCTTTATATTCGAAACATATCAACTACAGAGTTCCTAACTTTTCTATATTACCATTGTTCTTCCCACCACTTGCTCTCCACAGCTGCTTCACTCCCCTCTCCCCCCACACCCCCATGCCAGAGACCCCTTGCAGGCTTTGAGTTTGGGCATGCCATGGCTTTATCTGCCCAGCTGATGACATCATTAGAGCAGGCCTGTGCATTCCTGGATGGTGGGGTGGGGTGGAATCTAACTCTAGCAATAAAATCTCAAGACAGAGGCTTGAAAAGCTGAACTTGTCAACGCTGGGTTTCGGCAAGGGACACATTTGCTGTCAGACATTTAAAGTTGATCGTTAACCCAGGGATTTACAAGGAGGGCGGCTTTCACTTCTGGTCAGTGATTGTTGGCCATAATGAGAGGTGATGAAGGACACAAATATTTTGTGCTTGGACGGGGCAACACAATTTCTTGGGTAGCTCCCAGAAGTATTGTATAGATTCTCTCAGCAAACTTACATGGACTCTGCACTGAGGGAAAGCATTCTTGGCTTCTAAAGTTACTTTCCTCTCAACTTTCTTGTCTTTCACCTAATAAATAAAAACAGTAATTTGAGAGGATTATGACCAGCCAAATTCTGATTTGCAGACTTACTTAGATTCAAAGTTCTAGCACAGCACTGTTTGGTTTGGCATATCGTCTGCCAAGTTCTTCCCAGACACGTGTGGTGTGAATGCAGAGGATAAGGGGACACATGGTCCAATAACCGGCTGCATTAATTGGGGGTTGTTGGCGAGTGCTGTGGAGGAGATTTCCTAAGTAAGCCAAACAGGAGCCTCATGGGGCGGCTTTGTGTCCTTTTTAGAATCGTAAACATTGATTTCTCCAACTTCCAGTAATTTCTTCTCCCCTCCCCCTTCTCTTCTTTTCCATTCCCTAGGCTAGCTCTCTACTTATCCCTTCTCTTCTCCTCACCTGCCTATCACCACCCTCTGGTGCCTCACCTCTGCCCCTGTCAGATTCCTGCTTCTTCAGCCCTTTTCCAACTATCACCTCCCAGCTCCTCACTTCATTCCCCTCTCCTCTATCCACCCACTTTCCACCTCAGCTGGCTTCACCTATCACCTGCCAGACTGTATTCATCCTCCTCCCCACTCCTTCTTATTCTGGCTTCTTCCTTTTCAGTCCTGATGAAGGGCCTCAGCCCAAAATGTAGAATGTTTACTCCTCTCCATAGATGCTGCCTGATCCACAGAGTTCCTCCAGCACTTTGTATGTTTCCATGATCTGCAGAATCTCTTGTGTTTATGATCAATGACGTACATGAAGAGAAGTCTGCTATTTTGTGGCAGCAGTATGATGCAAAGACATACTATAAAATGACCATAAATTACTAAATAATTAAATTGTGCAAAGAAAAAAGGAATAATGAGGTAGTGTACATGGACCATTCAGAAACCTGACGACGGAGTAGACACTGTTCCTGAATCATTGAGTGTGATTCTTCAGGCTCCTTACCTCCCCCTCGAGGATAATAATGATAAGAGAGTAAATCCAGGATGATGAGGGTCCTTAGTGAAGGATACTAACTTCTAGGATGTCCCAAGTAAAATTATAGTCAATGGGGTATCTTAAAATTTAGTCACTGTTACATTGTGGAACAGGGCAGCCAATTTGACCTCTCACAAGCAGCAAGTCACTAGATTCACCTGTGCTGCGCTGGCTCTGGGCTACAGTTCTAGTGAAAGTCATTAAATTAATTTTGGAGGCAGTGTACATGAAGTTCGAGGAAAAAGACCGCAGACGTTGCACTTCCAAGTCATAGTACAGAATCAGGCCCTTCAGCCTTCGCAGTCCTCCGAACCTTTCACCAATCTACACCACACCTATTTGCCTCCATTTCCATCATATCCTTCTAGGCTCTACCTGTCTGAGTATCTGACACTCTGAGTTCTTCCAGCAGATTGTTTGTTACTAACAGCTTATTAAGTGTTCTTCCAAAACCTTAATCACTGGCATGATCAAGTATCAAGGATCAACTTTAATCACCATATACCTTTACATGTATGTATTAGGAGTTTGCTGCAGTGTGTTGGCACAACGTGCAACAAAAACAACAATATTCAACTATTATACAAAATAAAGAAATATAAAAATAAAGTTTAAAGTGCGGATTTGCAATAAATGTGCAAATATGCATAAACGCCAGCACGTATTTACAATGTAAACAGTATTATAAAAAGCAGGTTAAAGTGTTTACAGTGTGGTGCAGAGAACGATGTAATAGATAGAGAGGGTGGGGATGGGGTCTAACTAAAATGGTTGAACAGATCACCTGCCAGGGGAGGAAAGTTTTAAGATGGTGTGATGTTATTTTGTTTTAGTAGCCCTATAGCACCTTCCAGAGGAGCTTTTAATATGGTGTGATATTATTTTGGTTTAATAGCCCTATAGCACTTTGCAGAGGAGCTTTGGAAAAGGCAGTTTGCAGGGTCAGTGGTGCCGACAATGATATTTCCTGCCCACTTCTTCGACCTGGACACATACAGGTCCTGCAGTGATGGTAGACTGCAGCCTATGACCTTTTCTGCCAACCTGATGGTTTGCTGAAGTTTTTGTATATGCTCCAGTGAATCGATAATTTTGCTTGCTTTCCCACTGGCAGTCAAGCCTTCAAATACTGCGAAATTCTTTCTTTATTTATTTTTGGACCATATAACCATAAGACATAGGAGTAGAATTAGCCCACTCGGCCCATCAAGTCTAGTGCATAATAAATCATGACTGATTTATTATCCCTCTCAGCCCCATTCCCCTGCCTTCTCCTCGTGACTTTTGATGCCCCAATTTATCAAAAACCTATCCACCTGCACCTTAAATATATAGTCAATGACTTGGCCTCCACAGCCATCATGGCAATGTATTCCACAGATTCACCACATCTCTATTCCAAATGGATGACCCTCTATTCTGAGGTTGTGCCTTCTGGTCTTAGACTCTCCTACTAGAGTAAACATCCTTTCCACATCCACTCTATCATGGTCTTTCACTATTTGATAAGTTTCAATGAGGTCATCCCTCATTCTTCTAAACCCCAGTGAGTACAGGCCAAGAGCCATCAAACATTCCTTATACATTAATCTTTTCATTCCCAGAATCATTCTCGTGAACCTCCCCTGGACCCTCTCCAATTCCAGCATATCCTTTCTTAGATAAGGAACCTAAATCACTCGCACTATTCCAAGTACGGTCTGGCCAATGCCGTAAAGAGACTCAGCTTCACATCCTTGTTTTCATATTCAAGTCCTCTCAAAATGAATGTTAACATTGCATTTGCTTTCCTTACTACGATTCTACCTGCAAATTAATCTTTAGGGAACCCTGCAGGAAGACTCCCAACTCCCTTTGCACCTCTGATTGTTGAATTTTCTCCCCATTTAGAAAATAGTCCATGCCTTTATTCCTTCTACCGAAGTGCATGACCATATACTTCCCACACACTATATTCTATCTGTCGCTTCTTGCCCATTCTCCCACTCTAAGCCCTTTTGCAGACTTCCTACTTTCTCAACACTACCTGCCCCCCCACCTGTCATCCGTAAATTTGAACACAAAGCCATCAATTCCGTCATCCAAATCATTGATATATAATGTGAAATGAAGCAGTGCCAACGTCAACCCCTGCAGAACACTACTAGTCACTGGCAGCTATCCAGAAACGGCCCTCTTTTATTTCCACTTTTGCCTCCTGCCAGTCAGCCAATCTTCTATCCCTGCTGGTGTCTTTCCTGTAAAGCCATGGGTTATCTTGTTAAGCAGCCTCATAAGTGGCACCTTGTCAAAGACCTATTGAAAATCCAAGCAAGCAACATCCACTGGCTCTCCTTTGCCCATCCTGTTTGTTATTTCCTCATTTTTATTCTTTGTAATTCTTTATTTTTATAATTGTTGAATGTTGTTTTTGTTACATGTCACTCCCTGACCAAAACACCACAGCAAATTCCTAACACATGTAAATGTAAGGCCAGTGATGTTGTGGGGATGGAACTGGACTCTTTGCTGGTGGTGTCTGAAAAGAGGATGCTGTCCAAGTTGCATGCCATCTTGGACAATGTCTCCCATCCACTACATAATGTACTGGGTGGGCACAGGAGTACATTCAGCCAGAGACTCATTCCACCGAGATGCAACACAGAGCGTCATAGGAAGTCATTCCTGCCTGTGGCCATCAAACTTTACATCTCTGGTCAGGTCAGACACCCTGAGCCAATAGGCTGGTCTTGGACTTATTTCCTGGCATAATTTACATATTACTATTTAATTATTTATGGTTTTATTACTATTTAAATATTTATGGTGCAACTGTAATGAAAACCAATTTCCCCCGGGATCAATAAAGTATGATTATGACTACTATGACTATGACTATGCAAATAGCAAACAAAGTTGATTCTTAATCCCAACCAGTGAGCTGTAAGATTTTTTACTCAGAGTGGTGGGTATTTGCAGATTGAACAAGAGTGAAGGAGGATAAGAGGTGACTTGGCTAAGGTGTACAAGATGATAAGGGGCATAGAACAAGTGAACAGCTGAAGACTTTTTCCCAGAGTGCTAATGACTAATATGAGGGGGCACAATCGAAAGGAAGTATAGATGGGATGTCAGATATAAGTTTTTTTATACAGAGAGTGGTGGCTGCATGGAACACTGTCAGATATGACAGTAGGGGCAGCTACAATAGAGACATTTAAGATGCTCTTAGACATGTGGATGATAGAAAAATAGAGGACTGTGTAGGAAGGAAGGGATAGATTGATTTTAGAGTAGGTTAACTGTTCGGCATAATGTCGTGGGTTGAAGTGTTCTGTGGTCTGTGTTCTATGTTACAATTGTGCTAAAATACCATGGTAGGGTGTGATATCTGAAGAAAAGAAGGTAAGTTAAAGAACCCACCTATGTTATGTTCCCTTTGTGGCTCAGAACCAACGTGGGGAGTCAGAAAGTTAAAGGGCGGTCATAGAATCATGCAGCTTGGAAACAGACCTTTTGGCCTAATCGCTCCATGCCAATCAAGATGTCCATCGAAGTTAGTCCCATTTACCCATGCTTGGCCCATCTCTCACAGGATGGTAGAGTCACACAGCATGGAAACAGACCAGTGGTATCCAGTGGCAGGAATGCTTCGAAACAGTGTGAGCTAAATCCCCTCTGGAGGGGTTTTGTACAGGGAATTACATCATTCTACGCATGATGGAAATGGAAACCTCAGCATTGGCACCAGCCCCATTCCACCTCTGGAAATGCCCAGTCAAATTTCCAAATTGGTACAATTCATCCTGGGAATCACCTTAATAATACTCCTCTTGTTTCTGAATTGATAAGCCATTGTTTGGGAAAACTGGAGTCTCAATTCCAACTTTGTTTCTGTCATGGAGAAGCTCCTGAACAAACAGATTTTTGCATAATAAACCCTATCTTCCTTGTCTTCTCCAGCTGTGGGGATACTGTAAAAATGAGAGAACTTAATTTTGCCTCTTTCTTTATATAATGCAAATTTAAAAGTGTGCTTTCTGGATCACCTTCCATATGGTTTCAATCTCAGCAAGAATTGGTTTGCAATTGCTTGCCTTAATGTCTGGGAAAGGAGCCTCCTTTCCTAATGTGTCACTGGGGATTCACTTGAGTAGATGAAGCCAGTTGAGACACCCTTACACATGGACCTGTAAAATACTGCTGTTGACACTGCCAATATTACTGGCTCATGCATTTTCAGTAGTGTGTTCAATTGGAAAGAGGATATGAACCAATGGTTATAATCGCCTACTGTGAAGTGTGATCTAACCTCTTAACTCTATCCTCATTCATCAAAAAGACTTTGTAAGTTGTAATGTTGAGTCTTTATAACCCCTGGACATAAACACTTTCTGGTATTGATTGGTTGCTATGCTCAACACATCTACTTTGCACAGTATATATGCGCTCTCATTTGCTGAAACCCACAGGGTTATGTAACAAGCCTCCGATTAATATAAGTAGTGTTCAGTTGCAGAAATTTCTTTCCCCCTACATTCATTTGGAACCACTTAAAAGGAGGTCCTTAATGTAACACTTAGCTTTGACATAACACTTCTGCCAAGGAAATTGAGAGCTGTTTGCCTCCTGATATTCTGACTGGCCCAAAGCCTGTTATGTTTATTTTAGGAACATAGAATATAGAGCATCGTAATAATGCGATCATTCAAGCCAAGCATGATGTTCTATTGGTGGATCCTCAGATGGCTGTAGAAGTTGAGAATAAGTGGTGGCTGTGGTTAGAAGTTGGGTCTTTTGGTTGTTCCGTCTTCTCTGCAGCCCAGGGGAAGTTGTTCTCATGTAGCACAGCTCCTTCTTGAACAGATATCCTCCGGAATGATATATAGAACATGGAATGATAAAGCACAATACAGGCCCTTTGGCCCACAATACTGTGCTGACACTTTAATAATGCTATGATGAATCTAGCCTTTCCCTCATACATAGCCTCTGTTGTTCTACCATCCATGTCCCTAGAATTTTTTTAAATGCCCCTAATGCATCTGACTCTACCACGACCTCTGGCAGAGTGTTTTACATACCCACCATTCTCTATGTAAAAAAACTTACTACTGATATCCTTCCAATACTTTTATCCAATCACAAAATTATACTCCCTCATATCAGCCATTTCCACCCTGGGAAAAAGACCCTGTCTGTCCACTCTATCAACCTTTCTTGTCATCTCACACACCTCTATCAATTCACCTCTCACCCTCCTTTGCTCCAGAGAGAAAGGAAGGCTTTGGTTTCCCCAATGATCTGGAAGTTAGAGCTGCCTTCTGCATTTGGGAATGGACTAATAGTTGGCTTTGATAAGAAAATTTTGCCAATCACCAGCCTTTAGTCCTTTCCTGTTTTTCTTTGTCTCTCCACTTTCTCTCTCTTTCTCCACTCGCTCTTCACTTTCTCTCGTTCTCCACTTTGTCTCTACACATTCTCTCTCTCTCTCTCTCCCCAATTTCTTTTGGAGGAGAGGATAGTTTCTGCGATGTGCTGAGTTGTGTCCACATCTCTCTAGTTTCTTGCAGTCACATGCAGAGCAGTTGCCATACCAAGCCACTATGCCTCTGGGGAGGATGCTTTTTATGGCACATCAATAAAATTTGATAAGGGTTGATGGGGATAAGCTGAATTTCTTTAGCCTTCTGAGAGAATAGATGCACTGGTGAGCCCTTCTTGACTGTCTACACGGTTGGACCAGGACACTAATGCTTGACCGTGTGGTCTTCTGGAACACAGTGGTGACAAGTAGCTAGATCAATGTGCATGTGTTATCACAGGGTGTGTATCAGATACAGGGTATGAGATAAGACTGTATTGCTGGACCTCTACTGAACACTTTCACTGGGTGTCAATGCCATCTCTGTCCTGATATAAAAACCCTGATATTTATTAGCAGAGGTAAAAACAAACGCTTCTTTTTTAAAAAAGCTTTCCATGTCAAGATCTGCATAACCAACACCATCTCAGTGTAAAGTCATGCTGAGACTCCCAGACTCTAACAGAACCAGGGCAGAGAGGAGCCCATATTTACCCTCATCCTAAGAAGCTGCTGAGAGATCAGCCAATCCTATTCTAAGACCAGATACTCAGGTTAAGGTTCAGGACCATTTATTCTTGTTAGACTCAGAGAGACTTAGAAAAGTATAACACAGAAACCAGTCCTTTGGCCCATCTAGTCCAATGCTGAAACCATTTAAACTGCCTACTCCCATCGACCTACACCAGGACAATAGCCCTCCGTACCCCTACTGTCCAGGTACCTATCAAATTTTGCTTAAATGTTGAAATCAAGCTCCCATGCACCACTTGTGCTGGCAACTCATTCCACAGTCTCATGATCCCCTGATTGAAGAAGTTTCCCCTCATGTTTCCCTTAAACTTTTCACTTTTCAGCCTTAACCCATGATCTCTGGTTGTAGTTCCACCCAACCTTAGTGGTAAAAGCCTGCTTGCATTTACCCTCTCTATACCCCTCATAACTTTGTGTACCTCCACCAAATCTCCTTTCAATCTTCTATGTTCCAAGGAGTAAGGTACTTTATTCTTTACTCAATCTTTACTTATAAATCAGGTCCTCCAGAACAGGCAACATCCTTGTAAATTTTCTCTGTACTGTTTCAACCTTCTTTACATTTTTCCTGTAGGTAGGTGACCAAAACTGCACACCATACTTCAAGCTTGGCCTCACCAATGTCTTATACATCTTCAAGATAACATCCTGTCTCCTGTACTTAATACTTTGATATATGAAGGCCAATGTACCAAAAGCTTTCTTTACAACCCTATCTACCTGTGACATTCACTCTCAATGAACTATGGACATGTATTCCCATATCCCTTTTTTCTACCACACTCCTCAACACTCTACCATTCACTGTGTAAGACCTACCCTGGATGGTCCTAACAAAGTGCAACAACTCGCGCTTGACTGCATTAAATTCCATCTGCCATTTTTTAGCCTAATTTTCTAGATGATCCAGATCCCGCAGCAAGCCATGATAGAAATTTTTCTCTTTTAGAGAAAAAGAACTTTGACCAGTGGCCAATCCAGACATCAGAAGTTTGGAGAGAAGGAGACTTCAATCAAGTCCACTACTCGAGTACACAGGTAGCACTGGGTCGCTACTGTAAAAAAGAGCTTAACAGGCGACCAATCGGCGTTTGGGATTGATTAGCAAGAGCAAATTAAAAGAAAGCAGGGGCAAACACAATGGTCATCATCACAGAAGCCATCGTCTGAGTGGGCAGAGTCAGAGCGGTGATCTTATAAGTCCATAAGTCCATAAGCTATAGGGGCAGAATTAAGCCATTTGGCCCATCGAGTCTGCTCCACCATTTCATCATGGCTGATCCATTTTTCCTCTCGGCCCCAATCTCCTGCCTTCCCCTCGTATCCCTTCATGCCATGACCAGTCAAGAATCTATCAACCTCTGCCTTAACTATACATAAAGACTTGGCCTCCACAGCTGCCTGTGGCAAAGAATGCCACAGATTCTCCACTCTTGAGCTAAATTCATCTCATCGCCATTCTAAACGAACGCCCCTCCATTCTGAAACTGTCCCCTCTGGTCTTAGGTGTTCCCGCCAAAGGACACATCCTCTTCACATCCACTCTATAAAAGCCTTTTACTACTCAATAGCTTTCAATGAGGTCACCCCTCATTCTTCTGAATTCCAGGGAATACAGGCCCAGAGCCATCAAATGGTCTTTATATGACAACCCATTTAGTCCTCGAATCATTTTTGTGAACCTCCTTTGAACCATTTCCAGTGTCACCACATCCTTTCCAAGTTAAGGGGCTCAAAACTGCTAACAATACTCTGTGTGGGCTTACCGGTGCTTTATAAAGTCTCAACATTATATCTTTGCTTCTATATTGCAGTCCTCTTGAAATGAATGCTAATATCGCATTTGCCTTCCTCACCACAGACTCGGAACCTGTAAACTAACATATAGGGAATCCCGCACAAGGTATCCCGAATCCCTTTGCGCTTCAGAATTTTGTATTTTCTCTCAGCCCTTTCATTTTTTCTGCTAGGTTGCATGACCATACACTTCCCAACAATGTATTCCATCAGCCACTTCTTTGCCCATTTTCCTAATATGTCTAAATCCTTCTGTACACACTCTATTTGCTCAAAATGTCCTATCCTTTCACCAGTCTTCATATAATGGAAACATATCACATAGAAAAACTACAGCACAATACAGGCCCTTTGGCCCACAATACTGGGCTGAACATGTACTTATTTTAGAACTTACCTAGTGTTACCCATAGCCCTCTGTTTTTCTAAGATCCATGTACCTATCCAGGAGTCTCTTAAAAGACCCTATCATATCCGCCTCCACCACCGTCGACGCCAGCCCATTCCACCCACTCACCACTCTTTGCATTAAAAAACTTACCCCTGACATCTCCTCTGTACCTTCTTCCAAGCACCTTAAATCTGTGCCTTCTCTTGATAGCCATTTCAGCCCTGGGAAAAAGCCTCTGTCTATCCACACGATCAATGCTTCTCATCATCTTATACACCTCTATCAGGTCACCTCTCATCCTCTGTTGCTCCAAGGAGAAAAGGCCGAATTCACTCAACCTATTCTTGTAAGGCATGCTCCCCAATCCAGGCAACATCTTTGTAAATCTCCTCTGCTCCCTTTCTATAGTTCCCACAACCTTTCTGCAGTAAGGTGACCAGAATTCAGCACAGTACTCCAAGTGGGGTCTGAACAGGATCCTATATAGCTGTAACATTGCCTCTCGGCTCTTAAACTCAATCCCATGGTTGATGAAGGCCAAGGCACCATATGCCTTCTTAACCACAGAGTCAACTTACGCAGCAGCTTTGAGTGTCCGATGGCCTCAGACCCCAAGATCCCTCTGATCCTCTACACTGCTAGGAGTCTTACTATTAATACCATATTCTGCTATCATATTTGATCTACCAAAATGAACCACCTCACACTTATCTGGGTTGAACTCCATCTGCCACTTCTCAGCCCAGTTTTGCATCCTATCGATGTCCCGCTGTAAACTCTGACAGCCCTCCATCTTGAGGCTTTAGCTCATTAATGCTTCAGTCAAAGAAGGCAAAGGAAAGAAAGGCTCAAGGTTAAGATTTTTTTCCTTTCTCTTCTTTCTATCTGCTCAGCTAGGACAGTAGAGATGTCAGGCAAGATAGTGGAATGCTCATCTTGCAGGATGGGAGAAGGCAGGGAGATCTCCAGTGTCCTTGACAACTAGAACTGTGGGAAGTGCACCTGCCTGCAACTTCTAACAATCTGCATTAAGAAGGTGACTGCAATGTTGCCCTATCAGCAGCCTCTCCTCACTAAACATTGCCTCTGTTTGTAAACCAGCTATCTCATCTTCTGCACTATTATCCGCCTTTCCTAATTCTTGCTTTGAAATATATGCAGCTCAGGACACTAGTCACACCATGATCAACATTTTGATTCCTAACTTTGTCTGAGGTCTTACCAACCGCCGCCTCCACAACCTCTCCACTAACTATTCTGGCAACCTGGTTCCATTCCCCGACAACTCTAGTTTAATCCCCACCATGCAGCAATAATGAACCTTCCTGAGGATATTAGTCCCCCTTTAGTTTATGTGCCAACTGTCCCATCTGTACAGGTCCCACCTGGAAGAGAGCCCAGTGAGCCAAAAATCCAAAACTCTTCTGCCCTTTAATGTTGAGACTTCATAAAGCATTGATGAGGGCTCACTTAGAGTACTGAGAGCAGTTTGGGGCCCCTTATCTTAGAAAGGATGTGCTGAAACTGAAGAGGGCTCAAAGAATGTTCACAAAAATGATTACAGGATTGAATGGCTTGTCAAATGAAGAATATTTAATAGCTCTGGGCCTGTATTCACTGGAATTCAGAAGAATGAGGGTGGCCTCATTGAAACCTATCAAATGGTGAACAGCCTTGATAGAGTGGATGTGGAAAGGATGTTTCCTCTGGTGGGAGAGTCTAAGACCAGTTTGCCAAAGGCAGCTGTGGAGGCCCAGTATTTGTGTATATTTAAGGCAGAGATTGATAGATCTTTGATTGGTCAGGGCATGAAGGGATATGGGTAGAAGGCAGGAGAAAGGGACTGAGAGAAAAATTGCAACAGCCATGATGAAATGGCGAAGCATACTTGATAAGCCAAGTGGTCTAATTCTCCTAAACCTTATTGTCTTATAGACTTATAGTCTTCCTTGCTGTCCACTACACTGCCAATCTTGGTGTCATCCACAAATTTTCTGATCCAGTTAATCACATTATCATCCAAATTATTGATATGAATGACCAACAACAGCAACGATCCATTCGGCACTCCACAAGTCAGAGGCTTTCAACCAGAGAGGCAACCATGCACTGCTTCTCAAGCAACTGAACCTTCTTGACCAACCTCCCATGCGGAACCCTGTCAAGTGCCTTGCTAAAGTCTGTGTAGACAACATCCACTGCCTTGTCTTCATCCACTTTCCTGGTAAATTCCTCCAAAAATTCTATAAGATTAGTTAGCCACAAACTATCATGCAACAAAGTCACATTGATTATCCTTAATCAGTCCATGTCTATCCAAATACCTATTTATCTGGTCCCTTAGATTACCTTCCAATAACTTTCCCATAAATGATGTCAGACTCACAGGCCTATAATTTCCAGGTTTCTCTTTAAAGACTTTCTTAAAAAGTGGGACAACATTGACTATCCTCCAATCCTCTGGTACCTTTCCTGTCACTGAGGATGTTTTAGATATAAGACCATAAGACAAAGGAGCAGAAGTAGGCCATTCGGCCCATCGAGTCTGCTCCGCCATTTTATCATGAGCTGATCTATTCTCCCATTTAGTCCCACTGCCCCGCCTTCTCACCATAACCTTTGATGCCCTGGCTACTCAGATACCTATCAATC
Source organism: Mobula birostris (assembly GCF_030028105.1). Lineage (NCBI taxonomy): Eukaryota > Metazoa > Chordata > Chondrichthyes > Myliobatiformes > Myliobatidae > Mobula > Mobula birostris. The sequence continues at coordinate 28,076,038 of NC_092401.1, read as the reverse complement.
TCTGCCTTAAATACACCCAATGACTTGGCCTCCACTGCCACCCGTGGCAACAAATTCCATAGATTCACCACCCTCTGACTAAAAAAATTTCTTCGCATTTCTGTTCTGAATGGGCGCCCTTCAATCCTTAAGTCATGCCCTCTCGTACTAGACTCCCCCATCATGGGAAACAACTTTGCCACATCCACTCTGTCCATGCCTTTCAACATTCGAAATGTTTCTATGAGGTCTCCCCTCATTTTTCTAAACTCCAAGGAATACAGTCCAAGAGCGGACAAACGTTCCTCATATATTAACCCTCTCATTCCTGGAATCATTCTAGTGAATCTTCTCTGTAACCTCTCCAACGTCAGCACATCCTTTCTTAAATAAGGAGACCAAAACTGCCCACAGTACTCCAAGTGAGGTCTCACCAGTGCCTTATAGAGCCTCAACATCACATCCCTGCTCTTATACTCTAGAAATGAATGCCAACATTGCATTCGCCTTCTTCACCACCAACTCAACCTGGAGGTTAACCTGAAGGGTATCCTGTACGAGGACTCCCAAGTCCTGTTGCATCTCAGAACTTCGAATTCTTTTCCCATTTAAATAATAGTCTGTCTGTTTATTTCTTCTGCCAAAGTGCATAACTATACACTTTCCAACATTGTATTTCATTTGCCAATTCTTTGCCCATTCTTCCAATCTATCCAAGTCTCTGTTAAGGCCCTGGCAATTTCAGCACTAGATATCTGCTAAGGCCCTGGCAATTTCAGCACTTGCATCCCATTGTGTCCATGGGTACACCTTGTCAGGCCCTGTGGATTTATCCACAATGACTTGCCACAGGACAGCAATGAAGTTGGTGCTGCTTTGCCTCACATCTATAGACTCTGCGTCTGTCTCCTGGTAAATGCAGATGCAAAAAAATATTTAATATCTCCCCCATCTGTTTTGGCTCCACACAAAGATTAACATTCTGATCTTCCAGAGGACCAATTTTGTCCCTTGCAAACATTTTGCTCTTAACATAGAATCCCTTAGGATTCTCCTTCACCTTCTACTTGGGCAACTTTGTGTCTTCTTTTAGCCCTCCTGATTTCCTTCTTACGTGTTCTCTTGCATTTCTCATGCTCCATAAGCACCTCATTTGTTTCTGCCTGCCTGTCCCTGCTTTGCACCTCCTTTTTTCTCTTAACCAGGCCTCATTATCTCTTGAAAACCAAGGTTCCCGACACTTGTTATCTTTACCTTTTATTCTGACAGACACATGCAAGCTCTGTACTCTCAAAATTTCACTTTGGAAGACCTCCCACTTACCAAGTACACCTTTGCCAGAAAACAGCCAGCCCCAATCCACACTTTCCAGATCATTACTGATACCACCAAAAATGGCCTTTCTCCAACTTAGAATCTTAACCTGCGGACCAGGCGTATCTGTTTCCACATTTACATTGAAACTAATGGCATTGTAATCACTAGATGCAAAGTGTTCCTCTATACAAACCTTGTCACTTGCCCTGTCTCATTCCCTAATAGCAGATCAAGTATCACACACTCTCTGATTGGGACTTCTACAAGCTGATTAAGGAAACTTTCCTGAACACATTTGACAAACACTATCCCATCTAGTCTTTTTTACAGTATGAGAGTCCCAGTCAATTTGGAAGTTAAAATCACCTACTATAACACCTTATGTTTCTTATAACAGTCTGCAATCTCTCTACAAAATTGTTCCTCAAAATCACTCAGACTGTGGAGTGGTCTGCAATATAGCCTCAATAACATGATCATCATCATCGGGTGCTGTGCCCAGTTTGAGTTTTGACTGCCATGGTCCACACACTCCTGTTTCGGGTCAAGTGGATCAATTCATTGGTATTCATTTCCAATTCTCTGGCTGCTGTCTCTATTATCATTTGTCTTTGTCTTCCTCTTGCTTTCTTCCCTTCAATCTTTCCCATATCACATGTCCAATGAAGTTACGTTGCCTTTTCATGGTCTCATACATTACTTCTCTTTTTGTGTTTGCTCTGTTCATGACATCCTCATTAGATATTCGTTTCGTCCATGATATTCTTTGCATCCTCCTCAAAAACCACATCTCTGCTACTATAATTCATTTCCTCATGTTACTAGATATTGTCCAGCATTCTGAGCCACATAACATAACTGGATAAACGTTACATTTCAGTGCTCTGAGGCGGGTTGTCATGCCTAGTTTAGTATTGGTCAGTATACTCTTCATTCTCGTAAATGTGTCCTTTGCCATCCCTATTCTTCTTTTGATGTCCAAGTCGCACCTGCCACCTGATGTCACCTAGCTTCCTAAGTAGAAAAGTTCTGTACTTGTTTTATGTCTTCCCCATTTATTCTCAGCCTGCAGATAGGATTCTCCTTCTTTTTGGATATCACCATACATTCTGTCTTTTTGTAATTGATAGATAGACCCATTTTTGCACTTTCTTCAACAGTTATATCAATTAAGTTTTGTAGTTCTTCCTCCGTACCTGCAATTAACACAGTATCATCTGCATATCTGAAATTATTGATGTTTTCACTGCCAACTTTGATTCCCAAGATGTCTCTTATTTTTTGTAATATTGTTTCACTGTACACATTAAATAATTCAGGGGAGAAAACACACCCTTGTCTAACGTCTCTCTTGATTTTCGTAAACTGACTCACTTCTCCATCTATTCTTAGAGTGGCAGTTGTTCCCAGTACAGATTTCTGAGGTCTTTCCAATTTAGATCTGGAGTTTTCTGTAATATTTTGAATAACTTATTGTGCTTCACTTTATCAAATGCTTTTGTGTAGTCGATAAAACAAACAAACAAATCTTTTTGCACTTGAATAGCTCGTTCTGATAGTATCCTTAACATCAATATTGCGTTTCTTGTACCTTTGTCTTTCACAAAACCACATTGTTCTTTGCCTTTTTTAGCTTGTATCTTACTTTTAGCTCTTGTCATCAAAATGCTTAGAAGTATCTTGGTGATATGACTCATTAAACTTATGGTCCTATGTAATTCACATTCTATTGCTCCAGGTTTCTTAGGAAGAGTGATAAATACTGATTTTTGTCATCTCTTCTGGTATTATTCCAGTCTCATAAATGTCATTGATTAAATCAGTAAGTTTTTCAAATCCATAATCTTCAAGGGCAATAATTTGTTCTATTACTAACTCATCAGGACCTGCTGCCTTTCCTTTCTTCATCTTATTTATTGCATTACAAACTTCAGATTTTAAAATGCTTGGACCTTCGATGTGATCATACCATTATTATTTCTCAGAACCACCTGTAATACCTCAGTAGACGAGTTCTCCTGTCCTAACAGAGCCTGCTGTGAAATTTTCCCTGATTAGTAGTAATGCTGGCCCTCCTCCTTTAATTCCTCCTGCTCTGTCATGTATTCAGTGGAACCCCAGAATATTGAGCTGTCAGTCCTGCCTCTCCTTTAACTAACTCTCCCTAATGACTACAATATCATAATTCCAAGTGTCGATCCATGCCCTGAACTCAACCGCCTTTCCTGCGATACTTCTTGTATTGAAATATCTACAGCTCAGGACGCTAGTCACACCGTGGTCAACCTTTTGATTCCTGACTTTATCTGAGGCCTTACCAACATCTGCCTCCATAGCCTCTCCACTAACTGTTCTGGCACTCTGGTTCCCATCTCCCTGTAACTCTAGTTTAAATCTCACCATGCAGCATTTCTCTCTAGGATACTAGTCCGCTTCCAGTTCAGGTGCAAACCTTCCCTTCTGTCCAGGTTCCACCTTCCCTAGAAGAGAGCCCAGTGATCCAAACATCTTATGTTTTCCCTCCTACATCAACTCCTTAGCCACATGTTAAACTGTATAACCTTACTAGTTTTGGCCTCATTAGCAAGTATCCTGAGATCACAACCCTGAAGGTCCAGCTCTTTAATTTTGCACCTAATTCCCTAAACCCCCTTTGCAGGACCTCATCACTCTACCTACACATGTCAGTGGTACTGACATGGATCATGACCTGTGGCTGCTCACCCTCCAACGTAAGAAAGCTGAGGACACGATTCAAGATGTCCCAGACGCTGGCACCTGGGAGGCAACATACAACCTGGGAACTGATTCTCACCCACAGGGGCTGAGAAGAGCAAGAAGGGGGCATGAGAAGGTCTTGGCGAGTAGGGTAAAGGAAAACCCCAAGGCATTCTTCAATTATGTGAAGAAAAAAAGAATGACAGGAGTGAAGGTAGGACTGATTAGAGATAAAAGTGGGAAGATGTGCCTGGAGGCTGTGGAAGTGAGCGAGGTCCTCAATGAATACTTCTCTTCGGTATTCACCAATGAGAGGGAACTTGATAATGGTGAGGACAATATGAGTGAGGTTGATGTTCTGGAGCATGTTGGTATTAAAGGAGAGGAGGTGTTGGAGTTGTTAAAATACTTTAGGACAGATAAGTCCCCGGGGCCTGACGGAATATTCCCCAGGCTGCTCCACGAGGCAAGAGAAGAGATTGCTGAGTCTCTGGCTAGGATCTTTATGTCCTCGTTGTCCACGGGAATGGTACCGGAGGACTGGAGGGAGGCAAATGTTGTCCCCTTGGTCAAAAAAGGTAGTAGGGATAGTCCGGGTAATTATAGACCAGTGAGCCTTACGTCTGTGGTGGGAAAGCTGTTGGAAAAGATTCTTAGAGATAGGATCTATAGGCATTTAGAGAATCATGGTCCGATCAGGGACAGTCAGCATGGCTTTGTGAAGGGCAGATCGTGTCTAACAAGCCTGATAGAGTTCTTTGAGGAGGTGACTAGGCATATAGATGAGGGTAGTGCAGTGGATGTGATCTATATGGATTTTAGTAAGGCATTTGACAAGGTTCCACACGGTAGGCTTATTCAGAAAGTTAGAAGGCATGGGATCCAGGGAAGTTTGGCCAGGTGGATTCAGAATTGGCTTGCCTGCAGAAGGCAGAGGGTGGTGGTGGAGGGAGGACATTCAGATTGGAGGATTGTGACTAGTGGTGTCCCACAAGGATCTGATCTGGAACCTCTACTTTTCATGATTTTTATTAACGACCTGGATGTGGGGGTAGAAGGGTGGGTTGGCAAGTTTTCAGACGACACAAAGGATGGTGGTGTTGTAGATAGTGTAGAGGATTGTCAAAGATTGCAGAGAGACATTGATAGGATGCAGGAGTGGGCTGAGAAGTGGCAGATGGAGTTCAACCCGGAGAAGTGTGAGGTGGTACACTTTGGAAGGACAAACTCCAAGGCAGAGTACAAAGTAAATGGCAGGATACTTGGTAGTGTGGAGGAGCAGAGGGATCTCGGGGTACATGTCCACAGATCCCTGAAAGTTGCCTCACAGGTGGAGAGGGTAGTTAAGAAAGCTTATAAGCTTTCATAAGTCGAGGGATAGAGTTTAAGAGTCGCGATGTAATGATGCAGCTCTATAAAACTCTGGTTAGGCCACACTTGGAGTACTGTGTCCAGTTCTGGTCGCCTCACTATAGGAAGGATGTGGAAGCATTGGAAAGGGTACAGAGGAGATTTACCAGGATGCTGCCTGGTTTAGAAAGTATGCATTATGATCAGAGATTAAGGGAGCTAGGGCTTTACTCTTTGGAGAGAAGGAGGATGAGAGGAGACATGATAGAGGTGTACAAGATAATAAGAGGAATAGATAGAGTGGACAGCCAGCACCTCTTCCCCAGGGCACCACCGCTGAATACAAGAGGACATGGCTTTAAGGTAAGGGGTGGGAAGTTCAAGGGGGATATTAGAGGAAGGTTTTTTACTCAGAGAGTGGTTGGTGCGTGGAATGCACTGCCTGAGTCAGTGGTGGAGGCAGATACACTAGTGAAGTTTAAGAGACTATGAGACAGGTATATGGGGGAATTTAAGGTGGGGGGTTATATGGGAGGCAGGGTTTGAGGTTCGGCACAACATTGTGGGCCGAAGGGCCTGTACTGTGCTGTACTATTCTATGTTCTGTGTTCTATGTTTAGATCCTCTTTTCTGTTGTCACATGACTGGCAACAATGAATATAGAATTGAGTCAGGTTTTATAAAAACAATCAAACATTTATTAAACTCTGCTCAACATATAAAAAAATAAACAAACGAAAATCTTAACCGGAAGTAAACTGCTATGCGGCCATTTAACAAACCGCCACTTAGTACTAGTTCTTAAAGCGATAAATGTGAAAACAGTTCTTAAAGTGATAAATTCAAACACAGTTCTTAGAATGGTAAATTCGAACGCCCAAGAGATTTATACAGTCAATTAGGAGAGACTTTCCTGATGTAAAGAATTCCTCGAAGACACGACGTCACTGTCAATCCCAGCCGAATCCTGCCTTGTCCGCAGGATCCATGACGACAGAAATAAAACCGTTCAAAGGCACTGACCTTTACCTTTTGATACTAGGTCCTGCATAGCCTTTTCTGCTGCTTTTAGCAGAAGCTATCTCATGCAGATCACTCTTTCTTGAACAAATTGGTCGATGGTTGATCCTTTCAACTGTCGAATGACTCCTTCAGGTTCCCGTCTTCACTCTCCGATACTACTGAAAAGGTACATCAACAAATCTGGCCGCTATTGGTTAAACTGCTGGCCCAACACTCTTGTACCTTACAACAGAATGTAAAACTCCGTTTTAAATCAAAACCATGTCATAAGGCAAATATGCAGTGGAGTGGAGTCTCTGGCTCACGTTTAAACTGGAAAACCAACTGCGTCACCAGGGGTCTACACTTATATACCTGGTGAGAACAGGTCATCACGTGACCTCACATCGGCGGGAAAATTACATCATGTGACCTCCACAAGACCATTACATCATCCTCATAAGACAATCACAAGATATCCATGAAGTATGTAACACTGTTCCCCTAACTAATGAATCCCCTATCACCACAGCTCGCCTCTTCTCCCTCCCTCTTCTTCCCTTCTGAGTCACAGAGTGATGGAGACCTGACTGTTGAGAGCTTCCTCTGCTAGGTCTACAACCGCACCCCACCCCTCACCAAAAGTATCCAAAATGGTATACCTGTTGTTGAGGGGGATGGCCACAGGGGTACTCTTTAATCCCTTTTCCCTTCCTGACTGTCACTCAGTTCCTATGCCCTGCATCTTGGGTGTAACCGCCTCTCTGTATGTCTTATCTATCACTCCCCTCAGCCTCCTGAAAGATCCAGAGTACATCCAGTTCCAGCTCCAACTCCTTAACGTAGATTGTCAGAAGCTGCAGCTGGATGCACTTCTCACAGTTGTAGTCATCAGGGACACTGGAGGTCTCCCTGCCTTCCCACATTCTGCCTGGCATTTCTACTGTTCTAACTGAGCAAATATAGAGGAGGCAAAAAAAACCCCTCTAACAACAGCTTTTTTTTTTGCCTTCTCTGTCTGAAGGCTCGTAGGGCTAAAGCCTCAAAACCCCCTCTCTGACCCTGTTCACTCGAAGGACAGCTGCTCCTCTTGCCCCTGCCTTACTTTAATTTGTTCTTACTAATCAGTCCTAAAAGCTGAGTGGTTGCTGCTCAAAGCTCCAAAAAGCTTCCACGAGTCTCTGCCTTCCATACATGAGTGTAAAAGAGAAAACGTTAAACACAGGAAATTCTGCAGATGTTGGAAATCCAGAGTAACACACACAAAATACTGGAGGAACTCAGTAGGTCAGGCAGCATCTGTGTTAAGGAATAAATAGTCAACGTTTCAGGCCAAGATCTTTCATCAAGAAATCTGATGAAACCTGATGAAATGTCTTGGCCCAAGATGCTGGCTTTTTTATTCCTCTGGCATTTTGAACAAAACAATTGTTACTCTGATGTAGCAGGAAAAACACAGTAAGCATAAAAAAGACAATAAAAATTTTTAGAAGTTTAGAAGAGTGAGGAGGGAATCTCAGTGAAACCTTGCAAATATTAAACCATATAAACCATATAACAGTTACAGCATGGAAGCAGGCCATCTCGGCCCTTCTAGCCTGTGCCAAACTGTTACTCTCACTCAGTCCCACCGACCTGCACTCAGTCCATAACCCTCCATTCCTTTCCTGTCCATATAGCTATCCAATTTAACTTTAAACAACAACATCGAACTTGCCTCAACCACTTCCGCTGGAAGCTCATTCCACATAGCTACCACTCTCTGAGTAAAGAAGTTCCCCCTCATCTCATCCCTAAACTTTTGTCCTTTAACTCTCAACTCATGTCCTCTTGCTTGAATCTCCCCCATTCTCAATGGAAAAAGCCTATCCACGTCAACTCTATCAATCCCCCTCATAATTTTAAGTACCTCTATCAAGTCCCCACTCAACCTTCTACGCTCCAAAGAATAAAGACCTAACTTGTTCAACCTTTCTCTTGAAAGGCTTAGAGAGAGTGGACGTGGAGAGGATGTTTCCAGTAGTGGGGAAGTCTAGGATCAGCGGGCAGAGCCTCAGAATAGATGGACATCCATTTAGAACAGAGGTGAGGAGGAATTTATTTAGCCAGAGGGTGGTGAATCTGTGGAATTCATTACCACGAACGGCGGCTGTGGAGGCCAGGTCATTGGGTATATTTAAAGTGGAGGTTAATAGGTTCTTAATTAGCAACCATGTCAAAGGTTGTGGAGAGAACACAGGAGAATGGGGTCGAGAGGGATGATAAACTAGCTTTATGGAATGATGGATAACTTAATGGGCCAAATGGCCTAATCTTGCTCCTATGTCATATGGTCTTATGATCCTATTAATCCCACTCCCAGGACTTGCCCTTCAGTACTACGGATTTGTAAGCCCCAGATATACTGATCAAATGTTATATATTGTCCATTGCACCTACAAATTATAAGCATCAAGGAGCTTTGTTCAATGTATATGTGACCAATAAAACTGATTTTCTTCTTCCCTTCTCATTAGTCCATCTTTTTCTTCTCCTGTTGCCTTCAGCACATTTAGTCAACAAAAATCATTGGTTTAGAAATTTTCAATCAATGTAGTTTCAATAGGAGAGAAAGTTCCAGATTAAAAGTAACTCAGCAACCATGGCTGGGATTAAAGTTCAAAGTCCGAGGTACATTTATTATCTAAGTATGTATACTTTATACAACCTTCAGATTTGTCTCCTTAAAGGCAGCCATAAAACAAAGAAACCCAATAGAACCCATTAAAATTTTTTTAAAATGCCAAAACCCAGTGTGCAGAGTGTAAAAAGACAGGTCATGCAAACATTAAAAGTAAGCAAATCGAATTCAAGACTGAAGTTCATGAAAGTGAGTCACAGACACAAAGCTAGACATCAGTGCAGCCAATTCAGGAGCCCATTCAGGCCACTGCCTCAGTTCAGCACAGCGACGGGTAAACCTCGCAGAACAGCATGGTGAACCAGCCCTCACACCCTGACCATTTCAATATGCCCGGTGCTTAAATCATCCAAAACTCGGATTATCCCTTGCTCTCGGACCCGAGCCCTGCTGCTTTGATATACTCCTAATAGATGAAAAGGTATTTTTGATAATAAAATAATTCACTGATTTCGGGGAGAGATTATATTGCTGGTAATGGTTAGTAGGGAGTAACTTCAGGGAAAAACATAGAAGACTGGGGAAAATTATATGGAAAATAACTATTCGTGGAAAGCACAGAGAGTATATCAGAACATCGGAAAGATGGCACTTACCCACTATGTGCAGCCTTTTCTACACTGGGATCCCCTGGTCGTGCGATCCATGGGAGACTCACCTCTTACGCAGCCACTACCTCGGAAGAAGCGCCAGCATCCTGGTGAGGCTGGGATGGTGTGCAAATCAGCCGCCGCTCCCTAGCATACTCCTGGCTAACGTTCAGTCCCTGGACAACAAGCTTTGTGAACTGAGAGCCAGAATCTCCTATCAGCAGGAAACAAAGGAATACAACGTTTTGTGCTTCGTGGAGACCTGGCTGATGGAGGAGATATCAGATCATGCCATCGAGCCCTCTAAGTTCTCCCTGTTCTGGGCAGATGGGTCGAAAAACCTCTCTGGGAAGATTAAAGGAGGAGGGGTATGCTTCATGGTCAACAATGCTGGGTGCGAGCCCCCAGAATGTGCATGCCCTCAAATCCATTTGTTCCCCAGACCTGGAATACCTGGTGCTGCTGTGCAGATCCCACTGGCTGCCTAGGGAATCCACGGCTGTTATCATCATCATAGCGGAGTACATTCTGCCGCAGGCTGATACTGATCTGGCTCTCAAGGAACTGTACGAGACCATCAACACACTGGAGTCTGCACACCCAGAGGCTGCCTTCATCATTGCCAGTGACTTTAATCAAGCGTCGCTGACTCGCTGACAAAAGTCTCTCCGGAGTTTTGTCAGCACATCCAGGTGAGCACTCGTGGAAGTAAGATACTTGACCACTGTTACACTCCCTTCCACAACGCTCTCCCCCACCCAGCTTTTGGAAAATTAGATCACTCTTTGACCTTGCATTTGCCGAGGTATAGGCAGAAGCTGAAACAAGAGGCGGCCATAGTTAAAACCGTCCACTGTTGGTCCGACCAATCAGCCTCCATGCTGCAAGACTGCTTCGATGATGTCGACTGGAAGGTCTTCCAAGATGAGGATGTCTCCAAGTTCATGGATGGAGTCACGTGCTTCATCCAGAGGTGCATCGACGACGTTGTCCCCCAGAAAGTCTGTCAGGGTCTCCCCGAACCAGAAACCCTGGATCAGTATTTCTGTGCGAGCAGCACTTACCGCACAATATAGAACTTACATGGCCAGCAATCAGTAGGAGATCAAGAAAAGCAGCTACGATCTGCTCAAAGCTGTCAAGGCTGCGAAACAACAATACAGGGACAAGATTGAGTCGAGATTCACAACAAATGCACACGTGACTTGTGGCGAGGACTGCATTCAATCGTAAACTTCAAAGCCAAAAGTTGTGGTGCTGCCAACATTGCGGCCTTTCTCCCAGATGAGCTCAATCGTTTTTACGCTTGGTTTGATGCAGCTAACTCTGAGTCTCTGAGGAAAGCCACCACTACAACCTGCAACCTGGTCATCTCTGGGGCTGAGGTACGCAGATGTTTCCAATGAGTGGACAGTCGCAAGGCTGCAGCACCGGACAGCATCCCAGGGCGAGTGCTCAGGATGTGCACAGCACAACTGGCAGGTGTGTTTACTGACATTTTTAATCTCTCCCTCTCCCAGTGTAGAGTGCCCTCCTGCTTCAAATTATCCACCATTGTCCCTGTACCAAAAAGACCAAGGTAACATGCCTGAACGACTGGCATCCTGTCGCACTCACCTCAATAATAAGCAAATACTTTGATAGGCTGGTCAAGGATTACATCTGCAGCTTCCTACCGCCCAAACTGGACCCCCTACAATTTGCCTAGCGACACAACTGATCGACAGATGACGCAATAGCCATTGCTCTACATACTGTCCTTACACATCTGGGGAAGAAGGATGCTTATGTGAGAATGCTGTTCCTGGACTACAGTTCAGCATTCAATATCATAGTTCCATCCAGGCTCGACAAGGATCTCAGAGACCTTGGCCTTGACCCTGCCTGTGCAGCTGGATTCCGGACTTCCTGTCAGATTGCCGGCAGATAGTAAGAAAGGGCTCCCTCACCTCCACCCCTCTGACCCTCAATGCAGGTGTCCCTCAGGGCTGTGTACTAAGTCCCCTCCTTAACTATGTTGCCATCTACAGCTCTAATCTGCTAATTAAATTTGCTGATGACACTACATTGATTGGCCTTATCTCAAACAATAACGAGGTGGCTAACAGGGAAGAAGTCACCTCTCTGACACAGTGGTGTCAAGAAAACAACCTCTCCTTCAATGTCGCAAAGCAAAGGAGCAGGTTGTGAATTACAGGAGAAATGGAGATGGGCTAACCCTATTGACATCAGTCGATCTGGGGATGAGAGGGTTAACAGCTTTAAGGTCCTTCGCATCCACATCACTGAGGACCCCACATGGTCTGTACACACCAGCTGTGTGGTGAAAAAGGCATAACAGCACCTCTTTCACCTCAGACGGTTGAGGAAGTTTGGTATGGGCCCCCAGATCCTAAGAACTTGCTACAGGGGCACAATTGAGAGCATCCTGACTGGCTGCATCACTGCCTGGTATGGGAACTGTACCTCCCTTAATTGCAGGATTCTGCAGAGAGTGACGCGGACAGCCCAGCACGTCTGTAGTTGTGAACTTCCCATGCTTCAGGACATTTACAAAGGCAGGTGTGGAAAAAGAGCCCGTAGGATCATTGGGGACCCGAGTCACGCCAACCACAATCTATTCCAGCTGCTACCATCCGGAGCCAGAACCAACAGAATCCGGGACAGCTTCTTCCACCAGGCCATCAGGCTGATTAACTCATGGTACTCGTGCTGATTTGAGTGTATTTCGGTGTTACATTGACTGTTCTATTTATTATAAATGACTGTGACTGCACATTGCACACTTAGACGGAGACGAAACGTAAAGATTTTTACTCCTCATGTATGCGAAGGATGTAAGAAATAAAGTCAGTTCAGTTCAATATAATGGGCACCATGTAGGGTAACAGGCATTGTGAAGTGATAACATAGAAACTAATGAATTCTTAACTTAAGAGTAATTGCGTATTGGATGCCCTGGAGAACGATTAAATGAAGAATTATAGGTGTGATTACATGAAATTTAATAACGCTAGATAGAGAATAATAGAGAACAATGGATGGTAATGCAGAAAGTAAAGAGTACGAATGAGATTAATTACTAGTTCCACAAAGGTTATTTGTGTATTCATGTGTGCTTTGAAAATAACACATCAAGAGTAATGTTATAATTATCTGGTGTAACACATCTCCATTCACTAGCTGGAAAACTGTGGGTTTTATGTTCTCAGATCTTTGCATTGCTTTATCATTCCAACAATGGCTGATAAATACAATATGTTTTTGACAATGTTGCCCTTGGAAATGTAGATCACTTTCCCTTCCTTGGAAGAGTTCTTTCTTCAAAAACAGAAATTAGCCAAGAGATCAACCACTGCCTGAGAAAGTTAGACTATGCTAGGTTACGGAAAAGAGTTTTTGAAGACTGGGACCTACAGGTCCAAACAAAACTTCTGGTGTATAGAGCAGTCATCTTTTCCACATTACTGTAAGGAGCTGACTCAGGGATCACCCACAGTCAGTACCTGAAAGCCTGGAGCAATACCATCAAATACCCTTACGAAATATTTTGAGGACCTGCTGGAAACAGATCAGTAACACCAGTGTACTGGGGGAGGGCAACATGTGCAGCATCTCCACCACAATACAGCACAACCAACTCCAATGGATAGGTTATATCATCCAGATGTCTAAGTCACGTCTCCCCAGACAGATCCCTTACTCCAAGGTGAAAGAAGGACAGAGAGTCCCTGGTGGGCAAAGGAAATCAGCCTAACAAAATTCAATGCTCCATCTAAAAACTGGGAAGACATTACACCTGGAGGAAATCTGTTCAAGAGGGAGCTGTGCTAGATGAGAACATGGTTCACTCTGAGGTGGTTCACTCAATTAAGAAGCAGTAATAATTTATTGGCCATAAAAGATCAGAGTCAAAATAAATTTAATATCAAAGGACAAGCACTCAGTGGCCACTTTATTAGATACACCTGTACACCTGCTTGTTAATGCAAATATCTAATCAGAAAATCATATGGCAGCAACTCAATGCATAAAAGTATGCAGGCATGGTCAGACCAAATATCAAAATGGCAAAGAAATGTGAACTAAGTGACTTTGACAGGGGACTGATTGTTGGTGGCAGACAGGATATTTGAGCATCAAAACAAATTACTGATCTCCTGGGATAGTCACAAACAACGATCTCTCGAGTGGTTCCTTTAGGCTGTCATAGCCGGGGGAGGTAATGGGGATAAGATCCCACTACCTATTAAATGCTCCCAATGGAGTGTATCTCAAATAGTCTCTGACAACCAAGTTCAACTCCCGGCTTTAATGAGTAGTTTAGCCACCCTCCCTCCCCCTCCCTTAGCCACTAAGCCCAGCAGAACCATCTCTACTGACAGGAGAAAGGGCAAAGGTGGGTTACCGGCGCCTTAAAACCAGTCGCTTCAGATAAATGGGGCCTGTCAGCCATAGTTGGCAGCTCAACTAGGAGAATTAAAACTCTGATCTCAAACCTCCACTGCCTTGTGGCTATACCCACTCATAAGGAACACAAGGAGTAAACCATGAGGAAAATCCAGAGCTGGAGTCCCTAAGGCAGTCCAATGTCGAGTTCAATGCTGACTGGAAACTCCTGCAACGCCACTGGTGCCAGACTGTAACAGTCTCTGCCGTTCCTTTGGATGCATCAGCTGCGTGGAGAGAGGGAGCCTGCTGCATGGGAAATATGGAGAGTAGGCTGTTTCCCACGCAGCAGGCTCCCATATCACGTAAACAGCTAGGATGCAATATGGAGGCCAACCCCGACCATTGGAGGTCCTCAAATCTCTAGGGTTTTCAGAGATCGGTACAAAAAACAAAAAGCATCCAGTGAGTAGCAGATCTGTGGGCGAAAGCATGTTGCTAATGAGAGAGGTGTGAAGAGAATGGCCAGACTGGTTCAAGCTGACAGGAGCGTGACAGTAACTCAGAAAAACACTATTACAACAGTAGTGTGCAGAAGAGCATCTCTGAAAGCACCAACACATTGAACTTTGAAGTAGATGGGCTACAGCAGCAGAAGACCATGAACATAAACTCGATGGCACTTTATTAGTAACAGGGGGCACCTAATAAAATGGCCACTTTATTAGGGATATGATACTCATTTTCTTGCAGGTATTTACAGGAAAATAAAGAAATACAATAGATTTTGAGAAAAATTATACTTATATAAAGTCTGCCAAGCAACAAATATGCAAAGGACAAATAATGGAAAAAAACATGTCTTTTAAATAATTAACACATGAGAACATGAGCTGTAGAGTCCTCAAAAGCAAGTCTGTAGAATGTGGAATCAGTTGAGTGTTGAGGCGTGTGAAGTTACCAATGATGGTTCAGGAGCCTGACGGTTGTAGTGCAATAACTGTTCCTGAACCTGGTGATGTGCGACCTAAGGCTCCTGTACCTCCTTCCTAGTAATGAGAAGACAGCATGGCCCGGATGGTGAGGATCCTTCAGGGACTGTGTATTACTGTTGGTGTAAAACTAGGAACTGCTGCTGCCCCAGTTAACACCACAGTCGCAGAAGTAGAACTGCATGGATCTCTCACTTGTGCTCAAGTTTCAGGTCAGGTTATATATTCAGGGCTCTGAAGTAGACTGTGAACCCATTTACATCCAACTCAGTGGCAGGAATGTTTCCACACATTTTGACACAGACTGACACAGCACAGTGGTGCCAATAACATTTCCAGAGAAGGAAGGCCAAAAATTCACATGGGTGGGGAGCAAGGAACAGAAAAAAATCCAGAAATAACACACAGAGAAAAAAAGATATATCAGCCCATAAACTAAAAACAGTTTTACAGTCCTCAATTGAGAGTTCTAAAATATTTCATTCCCTCTATCCGCTTTCAAATCTAGTCTGGCTGTGAAGGCACAGAAGTGGTTTGGAAATATCCCAACACAAGGATTCTTTGGTTCGACTGAACTCCAACTTTACTGTAAAGAACTGTAGTACTTTATGGGTATTTGCCCATTCAGTTATCCTTCATCTCATGGTCTCACTTAGAAATAGTGAAGAGGTTTCAATCAGTTTATCTGCTTCAATAAGTATAAAATCCTAAAGGGATTGGACAGGCTAGATGCAGGAAGATTGTTCCCGATGTTGGGGAAGTCCAGAACAAGGGGCCACAGTTTGAGGATAAAGGGGAAGCCTTTTAGGACCGAGATTAGGAAAAACTTCTTCACACAGAGAGTGGTGAATCTGTGGAATTCTCTGCCACAGGAAGCAGTTGAGGTCAGTTCATTGGCTATATTTAAGAGGGAGTTAGATATGGCCCTTGTGGCTACGGGGGTCAGGGGGTATGGAGGGAAGGCTGGGGCGGGGTTCTGAGTTGGATGATCAGCCATGATCATAATAAATGGCGGTGCAGGCTCGAAGGGCCGAATGGCCTACTCCTGCACCTATTTTCTATGTTTCTATGTTTCTATTCATAGCTTAAGACCACTGATTTCTGGTGCTTGTAATACGTAACCTGTTTGAGACTAGATCTAAATTATATAGTGGGCAATAGATATGTTAGTCAATCACAGGGCAGTAACCCAGTTAAGGAACTCTGACTGGGATATTCTGGGCCACAACAGTGAAACTTGGGCAACTTAAGTTTATCATCAGGAGCTCTTGGCATTTCAGTGTTGCCTCGTTCACATACAGGTATCTGTTACCAGTTATGAAGTGCACCACAAATTAGAAATGGCTTTCATTTTAAGCATTCGTGGCTTTTAGTGGCTTGTGTTGTTTAATGTGGGTATTTTCCAGTTCATCCAAATCTGAAGGTACTGTGTCATGACAAGTAGAAAGAGAACCTCCAGATTTATGACCCTAGGGCTGGGTCTAGGACCAGAGAGCACAGCCTCAGGATAGAAGAATGTCCCTTTAGAACAGAGATGAAGAGGAATTTCTTTAGCCAGAGGCTGGTGAATCTGAGGAATTCATTCCCACAGATGGCTGTGGAGGCCAAGTCACTGGGTATATTTAAAGCAGAGGTTAATAGGCTCCTAATTAGTGAGGGTGTCAAAGGTTAAAGGGAGAAGGCAAGAGAATGGGGTTGAGAGAGAAAATAAATTGGCCACAATGGAACGGTGGAGCATTCTCGATGGCCCAGTAGTATGTAACCTTGCATCTCTTCCAACTTGGAATCCCAGATAGAAAGTTGCAGAAGAAGGTGACGCACATAAAGAGGATCTGATTGAAGATGGCGTGTTGCTCATTTAAAAGATGATAGGTGGCTGGAGGAAATAAAACCATTGAAGATGATGAAGTAATTTAGGGGAAGACTCCAAAGGATCGGTGTCCTGACTGGTTGCATCACAAACAGTAACAGAAGTTAGAATGCACAGGAATGCAATGGGGTGCCGAGAGTAGTGGACACAGCCTATTCCCTCATAGACATGGTCTTCTCCGCCATTGACAGCATCCACAGGAGGTGCTGCCTCAAGAGGGAAGCACCTGTCAGAAAGGATCTGAGACATGCTCTCTTCTCACTGCTGCCATCAGCTGGGAGCTACAGAAATTTAAGGTCTCACACCACGAAAAGCTACTTTCCTAAAACCATCAGGTTCTTAATCCTGCTTGTACAACCCTCAGCCTACCTCAACAATGGAACACGACAGACCATATCACACACTTCCCATGGACTTGTCCCTAATTGTGCCCATTCTTGGAACTAAGGCCTTGTTTTGACACAGCCTTCTTCTCTTTTCTCTTCCTCTGCTGGCTTGTATAATTAATGTATAATTTATGTTCTGTGTGTTATCTGTACCTATGTGCCCGTGATGCTGCTGCAAGCACTTCATTATGCTTGTAACTCATCACACTTTTAAGTTGAGAGAGAAGGAATATAATAGGAACTTGAGGGGTGACTCTTTTTTTACACAGAAGGAGGTTTTTATGTGGAATAACCTGCCAAGTGGTTAACGCATTGGACTAGCTCTATATGGTCTGAAGGTCGTGAGTCCGAGCCTCAGCCAAGGCAGCATGTTGTATCCTTGAGCAAGGTACCTAACCACACAGTCCTCTGTGACGACACTGGTGCCAAGCTGTATTGGCCCTTGCCCTTCCCTTGGATAACATTGGTGTCGTGGAGAGGGGAGACTTGCAGCATGGGCAACTGCTGGTCTTCCATACAACCTTGCCCAGGCCTGCGCCCTGGAGAGTGAAGACTTTCCAGACGCAGATCCATGGTCCCGTAAAACTAACGGATGCCTTTAGAAGCTGACAAAGGAAGTAGCTGATGCAAGTACACTAATAAATGTTAAAAGGCAATTAGACATTGGAAGGGATTCAATGGATATGGTCCAAGTATGAGCAAATGGGACTAGCTTGGGTGGGGCATCTTGGTTGGCATTCCAGTTGGGCTGAAAGGCTTGTTTTCATGCTGTATGGCTCCATGACTCTGCAACTTGTGCACATGATAATATATGAGCTGGCTTGGACAGTTTTTAAAGAACAAGAGAATTCAGACAGCTTTCATCCACCAAATTATTAGCCTGTACCCTCCAGTGTGGCAATGAATTCCACAGATTCCCCGCCCACTAGCTAGAGAAACTTCTCCTTATCCCTGTTCTAAAGAGACATCCTTCTATTCTGAACCTGTGCCTTATGGTCCTAGACTCTCTGACTATTGGAAACATCTTCTCCATGTGCACTCTATCTATGCCTTTCAATATTCAGTACTATTCAATGAGATCCCTCTCATTTTTCTGAACTCCAATGAGTTCAGGCCCAGAACCTCGAATAGACAAAAAAATAGGCCAAAGGTCACAACAATGCTGAGTGGTCAGAGCTGGGAACTCAGCAGCTCTGTGTAATGGTTCCAAAACTCTATAGAACTGCAGATAATTTAAATATTAAACTAAAAGTGCAAGGGTTACTCAGTGGGCCAGCAAGCATATGTGGAAAGAACACTTTTTGTCTAAAATCTGTTGAAGGGAATTTCTATGTCAAGTTTGTGCTATGTGCAGATTTAGGAGGGTATTCTTTTCCCCTCTGTGTAGCTTGTGCTCCCTCCAAAAGCCTGCTTGAACGCAGAGAACAAAAGGCAAGTGAAAGCCACACAATGCCAAAGGAGAAACGGCCATGTGCAATGTGATCTGTGAATAAACCAGAATGCATAATCTTGTGGGGAGCCCACTCACTTAAATTATTTCCTATAAAGGAATGGAAATGAAATGGCTCATTTAACAGAAATGACTTCAATAACTGTTAACATTAAATGGATTTGAAAATACTTTATTCAAAGTCTTTCTCTCTCTCTCTCTTTCTTTTGATGGTTTAACATTATTTTTTTAAAATATGAGTTGTAGTGATCGTTGTTGACTAATGCAACACAGAAACAACCTCTTTGACCACCCAAATCTATGCAACAGTTGCAGTAAAAATCCATTTACACTGATACCTGGACTACCTCCTTCGTTACCTTAATCCTTTCACATTCCAACACATTCCCCCAGGTTCTATAAATCACCTACATAACAGGAGCAATTTACCATGGCTTATTAACCTGGTAAGTAGCCTTGGTGGGGTGGAGATACATCTCTGCCAAAGGACATGTAAGGCAAGTCACCGTTGGGCAAGGTGTGGCATTAGCTTAGCCTCCTGATTAGGGTCATATGAAGACCCGACAGCAGGTGCTGGATGGTCATATGAACAGCTGGTGCATATCACAAGTTCTGGTTATGCGACCACTGATGCTAGGCAAGCAACCTCTGAAGAGTACAGATAATAGCTGAAGTCACCCGTCTTATAAAGATACTATCCTGAAGAAGGCAGTGGCAAACCACTTCTGTAGAAGAATTTGCCAAGAACAATCAGGGTCATGAAAAGACCATGACTGCCCACATCATATGATGAAGAAACAAGTTAACCAGACAGCCTGCGTGTTTTTGGGATGTGGGGGGAAACTGGAGCACCTGGAGGAAACCCATGTAAAATCAAGGAGAACATGCAAACTCCACACAGACAGCATTGAACCTACGTCACTGAAGCTATGAGACAATAGCTCTACCAGGTGCCATCATATACCACTCTGAGATTCAATTTCATGTGGAATTAATTAATTCAATAAATATCGGGATTAACGAAGAAATAGCAATAGCATTCCTATTTTTTTTAATCCAGCTGGTTCACTAACATTCCATAGAGAAGGACATCTTCACCTGCTCAGATGTTGATGTGAATCCCACCCATAGGAATGTGATTGAAACCAGTGAACCGGCCAATTCAGGGGCTGTTAAGGTGACACAAGAGATTGCAGATGTTGGAATCTGGAGCAACAAACTACATATGGCTAATATGTGGGGGCATAGCTTTAAGGTGATTGGAGGAAAGTATAGGGGGACTGTCAGAGGTGGCTCTTTTTCACACAGAGACTGGTAAATGTGCTGCCAGGGTTGGTGGTAGAGGCAGATACATTAGTGATATGATAAGCCCATGGATGATAGAAAAATGGAGGGCTATGTAGGAAGAAAGGGTTAGACTGAACTTGGAGTAGGTTAAAAGGTTGGCATAATATTTTCCTTCTATTCTTAGGCTGTGCCCTCTTGTCCTGGATTCTCCCACAATTGCAAACATCCTCCACACATTCATTTGCATGGGTGGATTTGCTTTACAAAGTTGCCGCTGATGAAATCACAAGTAGAGAAGGATAAGGAAGGTACTGTAGCATAGAAGTTACTGTAACATTATTACAGCACCAATGACTTGGGTTCATTTAAACTGCTCTCTGTAAGGAGTTTGTACATTCTCCCAGTGACCATGTGAGTTTCCTCTGGTTGCTCCAGTTTCCACCCATATTCCAAAAATGTACGGGTTAGTAGGGTAGTTGGTGACAAGGCTATAACTGGGTGGCAGGGGCTCTTGGGTCAGAATGACCTATTACAGTGCTGATCTCTAAAAAAAACAAATAAATAAATAAAAATCACAGAAAGATATGTCTCCAACCCACTGAAGCCCATCCCAGTCCCCAGAGGGAGATTAAGATAAGGTTAGCCTTATTTGTCACGTTTACAGTACATCAAAACGTCAAAGCCTTGCAATGAAATACCTTATTTGGGTCAAATCAAATCAGTGAGGATGTGCTGAAGGCAGCCCACAAGTGCCGCCATGCGTGTGGTGCCAACATAGCATGCCCACAATTTACTAACCCTAAGCCGTACATCTTTGGAATGTGGAGGAAACCCACATGGTCACGGGGAAAAGGTATAAACACCTATGGACAGCAGCAGGAATTGAACCCCTGATCTTACAGCTGGTGCTCTAAAGCACTGTTCTAACTGCCATGCTACCATGTCATCCTAACACAAAAGGAGTCCTTTCATCTTGACCCAACTATATCCTACTGGCTGTGTTTTCACCCCATTGCCTTACAAAGTGATTATCACCAAGGAAACCAGGGCACATGGGATCCAGACAGCAACATGGGCAGAGATATAGTGGATGGAATTCAGAGAGCCTGAGTTCAAATCCCACCACGGCAGCTGGGAAACTGAAATATATGAAAGGACTTAGAGTATCGTGGAACTATTACCATAACTATAAGGTATAGGAGCAGAATTAGGTCATCCAGTCCACCGAGGCTGTCCTACCTCCACCAATTAATCACGTCTGTTTTATTCCAAACCCATTCTCCCACCTTACCCCGTAACTCTTAACCCCCTCCATGCGAATCAAAAACATATCAACCTCTGCTTTAAATATACTCAGTAACATGGCCTGCAAAGCTATCTGTGACAATAATTTCTACAGATTCACTACCCTCTGACTGAAAAGGTTCCTCCTCATCTTTGTTTTAAAGGGATGTAGCTCTACTCTGAGACTGTGCCCTTAGATCTGTGGCTCCCCACTATAGGAAACATCCTCTCACCTTAAAGTTATGCCCCCACATGTTAGCCATATGTAGTTTGTTGTTCCAGATTCCAACATCTGCAATCTCTTGTGTCACCTTAACAGCCCTTGACCAATAGGGTCTTTTAAGAGTCTCCTGGATAGGTACATGGAGCTTAGAAAAATAGAGGGCTATGGGTAACCCTAGTAATTTCTAAGGTAGGAACATATTCGGCACGGCTTTGTGGGACAAAGGGCCTGTATTGTGCTGCAGGTTTTCTATGTTCTATGTTTCTATCCACCTTGAGGCCTGGATATCATTTCTTGTAAAGTTATCTGATTCACTGTTGTCCTTCAGGGAAGGAAATCTGACATCCTTTAGCTGGAATTGTTAATATGTAACAAACACACAGGTGCTTGCATACACACACACACACACACACACACACACATGGACATGCACACACACGA
This sequence comes from Mobula birostris, assembly GCF_030028105.1. Classification (NCBI taxonomy): domain Eukaryota; kingdom Metazoa; phylum Chordata; class Chondrichthyes; order Myliobatiformes; family Myliobatidae; genus Mobula; species Mobula birostris. Next base: position 28,054,080 of record NC_092401.1, on the reverse strand, counting down.
ACACATACACACCCACTCAAACACACACAAACACACATGCACACACACGGACATACACACATGGATACAGGCCCACACACACAGACATGCACCCACATACACAAGCGTGGAGGCACAGGTGCACACACACACACACACACAGAGACTATGCACATACTTATCCTGTGCCTTTATGTCTTCTCTTTCTCTTTCTCTCCCTCTCTCTCTCTGTCTCTCTATCTATCTATATATCTGTATCTACCTCTACCTCTATCTCTGTCTCTCTACCTCTACCACTATCTCTACTTGTCTATCTGCCTATCTATCTACATTTCTTAATTACTGCACAGCGACTTTGCTAGACTTGATCTGAACTTGAAAGGTTGTTGATCTGCACACCTCCCCACCCTGGCCCATTCTGGTTCATACAGTTATGGTGTACTTGGTTTGTGTGAGGCAGCCAGGCTCCTGATCAGTCTCAGCAGTATGAAGCTCGATCACAGACTGGTCGGTCACTAACTCCTGCTACTCACGTATTTTATTACTCCATTTCCCATTTCAAAATGACATGAACTTTAATTACAGTTTAAACTCCAGTATCTGAGACAACATAGTTGCACTAACCACTGAATAAAGTTCATTCTTTATAGTCCTTCTGATTGTAATTTCTGCTAATTTCCGTTTGACTCTCCCAATGCTAATTATTTGTTGATTCATTTGGAACAAAAGCTTGTTTCATACATACTGTATAGACCTAGAAATTATGGACCATAATTCAACCTTATGATGAGTTTGTCTGGGATTGTCTGCTTTAATTTAATAGTGGTTAACCATTTGAAATGAAAAGCTTAAGTACTCAGTTAAAATGGTAGATGATTGTAGGTCTGTGTCTGAGCCATGATATCGCCCGTGGTGGAGGCTTCTAGTTCCACACACTTTATCTGGGACTTCGCTTCACTGGTTTCCCTCAACACTATAAATCTCAACCTTGATTTTCTCCACATAATTTACCATTTTTACATCTGGAATTATTCATAATGTTTCCCCAGAATACAAATGATTTCATGCAGTTTAACTTATATCTTATGCAAATGTCTCTTAGATCAAAGTTCAGGTTTAGCAATAGTTCTTAGCCTTCTACCCTCAGGCTCCTGAACCGAGCTGCATAACTTCACTCACCTCAACGCTGAACTGATTCTCCATCTTAGAGACTTACTTTCAAGGTCTCTACAACTCATGTTCTCAGTATGATTTATTTCTTTACCTATCTACCTATCTGATTATTTACTAATATACTTATTATTTACTTATTTATTTGTTTATTAATTTACTTTTGCATTTGCATAGTTTGTCTTCTTTTGCACATTCTTTATAAGTAGTTTTTAATTGATTGTTATTTTCCTGTGCTGTACTGTGAATACCTGCAAGAAAATGTATCTCAGGGTAGTATACGGTGACACCTAAGTACTTTGTTAATAAATTTACTTTGAACTCTGAAATTCACTTTGTTCAGATGATCTGATCATTCAAATTATTTTGGGAAATATTTTTCCATTTTTATTATCTTAATTATAAATGCAGAACTTGTTTTTACAAAATGGCACAAAGTGGTCCAGACCGCTTTATAGCCAATGTGCCATCGTAAAGCAGGAAACATTGCAGCCAATTTAAGAAAAGCAAGTTCCCAAAAACAGCAACATAATAAAGTGAGTTTCAGTAAATGTTGGTTGGGGAATAAATATAAAGTGAGGAATTAAAAGAACTCCTTTTGCACCAACATTATAGGAACTTTCACATCTCACAGCAAGTCTTCAATTCCATCATAATTCACATTTATTTTTCAAGTTAAATGAAGTCACTATCAGTCAGAATCAGATTTATTTATTACATGTACATAGAAACATGCAGTGAACGGTGTCGTTTGCACTAACAACCAACACAACCTAAGGGTGTGCTGGGGCAGCCTGCAGGTGCTGCCACACGTTCTGGGACCAGCAAAGCATGCCCACAATGCAGAACAACACAGAACACAACAAAACAAGCCCCCTTCCTCACTCCCACCCACCCACACACATGGACATTCCTACAACTCCAGGACAAGTCTTCAGTCTCCAGGTTTCAGCCATCGAGCTTCGACTTCCAAACTTCCAACTGACCTTTAGGCTTCGGCCTATTGTATCAGCCCCAGACTAGCCAATGATAAGACCCTGAACTCCAGGTCTCAAGCTCCACGATCGCTGACAGTCTGGTCTTTGGGCATCATGTTCACGTGGACAACATTTCAGGCTGAGACCCTTACATTCCGGTCCTGATGAAGGGTCTCAGCCTGTAAGGGTGACTACTTATAGACACTGCCTGGCCTGTTGAGTTCCTCCAGCATATTGTGTATGCTACTCTGGATTTCCAGCAGCTGCGGAATCTCTCCTGTTTAGAAGTTAGTGTTTTCTCAAGTCATGTTAATAGGCTCTGATTTGGACGAAATTATTTTAGAAATGAAGACTGATTGCTGGAAATCAGAAATAAAAATTGTAAGTCCTGCAAAAACTCTCACCTCCCTGAATTTAATGTGCATTTGTATTTTCAGCATGTTCACTCACAGAAGCTTCTCAAACAGCTCAGAAAATGACCTCAATTTCAACTCCATATTAGCGATAAAAATGTGAGAACTTGGAAAGACAGAGGTGATACAATTTACGATATCAAAACAGTGCCTTAACTGAGCCTACATTTTACTTTTCTGCAATTTCAAACATATTTTATTGGTTGCAGAGCCATTAGGGATGTCACAAGATTGCGAAAAAATTAATATAAATTATAGAAATTATTAATACTGTCATGTGGTGGCAAAGATTAGTAATTTCATTTATCATAAAGATTTTTATTGAATTTGGATGGCTGTCAATTTTAAGGAATAACCTTTTGAGGATTAACATTTCAATAAGTCCCATGTCCTATAACCTTATTAGGCGGGTCAAAAGTTATAGGGAGAAGGCAGGAGAATGGGGTTGAGAGGGATAATAAATCAGCCACGATGGAATGGCACAGCAGACTCAATGACCTGAGCTGCCTAATTCTGCTCTTCTGTCTTATGGCCTGATGGTCATATCGTATCAAGATAATTAGAAAATAAATAGTGAGTATGATATGACTAGTTTGTAGAAGGATTTATAATTCTATAAGTAGCCAATTTATAGGATTAAATGTCAAATAATATGCATGCATTTAAGGTTGGGGGTGAGTTTAAAAGAGATGTGTGGGCAAGGTTTTTACACAGAGAACGGAGGGTGCTGCCAATGACGGTGATGGTGAAAGCAGATATGACAGTGATATTTAAGAGGCTTTTAGACAGACACGTGATTATGCAGGGAATAGGGGGATGTGGATCATAGAACATAGAACAGTGCAGCACATTACATACTCTTCAATGTTGTGCTGATTTTTTACCACTCTGACCCTTCCCTCCCACATAACCCTCCACTTTTTCTATCATTCATGTGCCTAGTTAACTGTTACTAACATAGCTGCCTCTACCACCACCCCTGCGGCACGCTCCGTAATTTATTGAATTATTCATTTACTTTGAGTTACAGCACAGAACCAGCCCTTCCAGACCAACGAGCCACAGCGCCCCGAAATCCACCTTGGCCTAATCACAGGTCAATTTATAACGACCAATTAACCTACAAACTGGTATGTCTTGGGAATGTGGGAGGAAACTGGAACATGCGGAGGAAACGCAAGCTTCTTACAGGCGATGCCAGGAATGACTAAATGACTGAATGAATATTTTGTGCTGGTCTTCATGGTGGAGGACACATCTAACATGCTAAAGAGAGGTGTTATGGATGTGATGGAAGGTGAGGACCTTGATGGTTCGATTTTGTCATTTTTTAAAAAATTGGGTAGGTGTATGGGCAGGAAAGGAATGCAGGGTTATGGGCTGAGTGCAAGTAGATAGGACTAGGTGAGAGTAAGCATTCGGCATGGACTAGAAGGGCTGAGATGGCCTGTTTCCGTGCTGTAATTGTTATATGGTTATACCACTAAAGAGGTAGTGCTAAACAAACTTGTGGGCCTGAAAATAGATAAGTCCCCTAGTCCTGATGGATGCATCCCAGGGTACTGAAAGAAATGGCAGAAGTTATAGTAGAGGCTTTGGTGATGATTTACCAAAACTCTCTGGACTCTGTGCAGGTCCCAGCAGATTAGAAGAAGGGGAATGTCACGCTACTGTTCAGAAAAAGGAATAAAGCAAAAGGCAGGTAACTATAGGCCAAATAGTTTAACATCTATAGTTGGGAAAATGCTTGAAGCTATCATTAAAGAAGAAATAGCGAGGCATCTGGAAAGAAATGGATCCATCAGGCAGATGCAACATAAATTCAGCAAAGGCAGGTCTTGTTTGACAAATTACTGGAGTTCTTTGAGGATATAACGAGTGCAGTGGATAGAGAGGAACAGACTGACAGTATTTACTTGGATTTCCAGAAGGCATTTGATAAGGTGCCACATAAAAGACTCATCCATAAGATAAGGATGCATAGAGTTGGGGTGATGTATTAGCATGGATAGAGGATTGGTTAACTAATAGAAAGCAGGGAGCCGGGATACATAAGTGTTACTCTGGTTGGCAATCAGTGGTGAGTGGTGTAGCACAGGGTTTGCTGCTGGGCCCACAGCATACATTATACAATATACATTAACGATCTGGAAGAGGGGACCAAATGCAGTGTATCTAAGTTTGCTGATGATACTAAATTGAGTGCAAAGCAAATTGTGCAGAAGATTCAGAGAGTCTGCAGAGAGATACACATAGGTTAAGTGAGTGGGTAAGGGTTTGGCAGATGGAGTACAATGTTGGTAAATGTGAGGTCATCCACTTCGGAAGGGAAAAATGAAAGAGCAGATTATTATTTAAATAGTAAAAAATTGCAGCGTGCTGCTGTGCAGAGGGACTTGGATGTGTTTGTGCATGGATCACAAAAGGTTGGTTTTCAGGTGCAGCAGGCTCTCTGGAAGGCAAATGGAATGTTGGCCTTCATTGTTAGAGAGACTGATTTTAAGAGCAGGGAGGTTATGCTGCAACTGTACAGGATACTGGTGAGGCCACACCTGGAGCACTGTGTGCAGTTCTGGTCACCTTACTTGAAGTAGGATATACTGGCTTTGGAGGTGGTGCAGAGGAGGTTCACCAGGTTGATTCCAGAGATGAGAGGGTTAGGCTATGAGGAGAGATTGAGTCACCTGGGACTGTACTTGCTGGAATTCGGAAGAATGAGAGGAGATTTTATAGAAACATATAAAATTATGAAAGGGATAGATAAGATAGAGGAAGGAAAGTTATCCACTGTTAGGTGAGACTTGAACTAGGAGACATAGCTTCAAGATTTGGGGGAGTAGATTTAGGACAGAGATGAGGAGGAACTGCTTTTCCCAGAGGGTGATGAATCTATGGAAATCTCTGCCCAATGAAGTCTTTTCCCCATAAGCCTTAATTCCCCTACTATGCAAAAATCTATCCAACCTCAGTAGATATATTTAAGACAAGGTTAGATAGATTTTTGCAGAGTTGGGGAATTAAGGCTTATGGGAAAAAGGCAGGTAGGTGGAGATGAGTCCATGGTAGATCAGCCATGATCTTCTTGAATGGCAGAGCAGGCTCGACGGGCCGGATGGCCGACTCCTGATCCTATTTCTTATTTTCTTATGGTCTTATGATCTTATGAGCTGTAATAGCATGGCACTAACTGCTATGCTACTGTGGTGCCCCTGTACCCGGCACACACTGTGTAAAAAAACTTGCCACTGACATCCCCCCCCAATACTTTCCTCCAATCACCCTAAACATTATTAGCCATTACCACCTTGGGGAGAAAGTTTTCACATCTTATCATCTTACACACCTTCGTCATGTCAGCTCTCTTCCCCCTTTGCTCCAAAGGATCAAGTGCAGGCGAAAGACATTAACTTTCAGTTGGCATTGCGTTTGACACAGACATGGTGAGCTGCAGGGCCTGTTCCTGTGCTGCACTCCTCTATGTTCTATGTTCTATAAGCAGCCCTGGTTACAGAAGAGACAGAGAAGCAAAGTGAACACTTGTCACACATCCAGGTTTGATCCTGACCTCTGGCACTGCCTGTGTGAAGTTGTTTGATCCTTCTGTCTCCTTGTCAGTTCTATCCTGCTATTCTGGTTTCTTCCTGAATCCCTGTGAGACAGAAACATAGAAGCATAGAAAGGCTACAGCGCAACACAAGCTCTTCAGCCCACAAAGTTGTGCCGAATGTGTCCTTACTACAGAAATTACCTAGGGATACCCATAGCCCTCTATTTTTCTAAGCTCCATGTACCTATCCAGGAGTCTCTTAAAAGACCCTATTGTCCACCACAGTCGCCAGCAGCCCATTACACACACTCACCACTCTCTGTGTAAAAAAACTTACCCCTGACATCTCCTCTGTACCTACTTTCAAGCACCTTAAAACTGTGCCCTCTCGTGTTAGCCATTTCAGCCCTGGGAAAAAGCCTCTGATTATGCCTCTCATCATCTTATACACCTATATCAGGTCACCTCTCATCCTCCCTGTTTGAACATTCTCCCTGTGACCACATGGGTTTCTTCCAGGTGCTCCAGTTTCATCTCACTTTCTAAAGACGTATGGGTTATGGTTAGTGAGTTGTGGGCATACTGTGTTGGTGCCAGAAGTGTGGCATAACTTGCAGCTTCCCCCATCACATCCTCACTGCAAACTACAGATTTTGTTGCATGTATCAACGTACACATGACAAATAAAAGTACTGTAATCATTATTCATTAATCACAGAAACAGCAATTTAATTATGGAAGTAACAGCGGAACAAGGAAAACCTCTGTCACATCTCAACCATGGTTGTACGTTAGTCATCACAGCATTACCCTGATGTAGGTGGGGGGGGAAAACAGAGTTGGGGGTAATTGATGGATATACTGTACGAGAGTAAATCGATTACAGGGTAATAAATAGGGGAATGGACCAAAAGGGAAAGTTCTGGGAACCAGCACAAACACAATGGGCTGAATGGCCTCCAAGGTTGTATATAAAAGATATGAAAATATAAACTGAGAGAAGGTAACTGGAAATAAGTCAGCTGATTAACTAAGGACACAGTGTTTCATTTCAAACTTGGTCGAAATCCCAACTGAACAGTACTCTGTGACCATTAAAGAAACACTCAATATAAATATGTTGTACAAAATATAAAACTGACAGAAATGTAATTGAATTTGAATTTAAATTTTGCCACAACTCTGGCATAATATTTTTATTGGGTTACTGGGTAACTAGACCACAGCAGAAATCACTTCATCAGGAATAGGCCATAGGTAAATGAGGATATGAATTATGAAGTTATGGTTGAGGTCATTCTAAATTCATGAATTAGTTCAGGGTAATTAGAGCAAGGTTCAGCAATTCCTGGGTGGTAATTATTATTGAACTCCGTATCTTTTATATATAAACATAGAACATTACAGCACCCTACAGGCCCTTAAGTCCATGATGTTTTGCCAACTTTCTAACCCTCCCCTCCCACATAGCCCTCCATTTTTCTTTCATCAATGGTCCATCTGAGTTTCTTCAATGCTCCTGATGTATCTGCCTCCACTATCACCCCTGGCAGGGAGTTCTAGACACCCACCAATCTCTGTCTAAAAACACTCATCTCTGACCTCCCTCCCCCACCATACTTTCACTTGAGCACCTTAAATTTATGCTGTCTTGTATTAGCTATTTCTTCCCAGGGAGAGAGAAAAAAAATTCCCTGGCTTTCCTCTCGATCCATGCTTCTTATTATCTTGTGCACCTCTATCAAGTCACTTATCTTCCTTCACTCTAAAGAGAAAAATCCTAGTTTACTCAACAGGCTCTCTAATCCAGGCAGCATCCTGGAAAATCTCCTCTGCACCCTCTCTAAAGCTTCCACATCCTTCCTATAATGAGGTGACCAGAACTGGATATAATATCCTGTGTGATCTAACCAGGGTGTTATAGAACATAATATTACTTTATTGCTCTTGAACTTAATGAAGTCAACACACCATACACCTTTTTAAACTCCCCATCAACTTTGAGGGATCTGTGGATGTAGAGTTATAGAACCATAGAACACTACAGCACAGCAACAGACCCTTCAGCCCGTCTAGTCTGTGCCAAACTAATCCAATCAACCTGCACCCACACCACAGCTCTCCGTACCCTTCCCATCCACGTAGCTATCCAAATTTCTCTTAAATGTTGAAGTTGAACCTGAATCCTCCTCTTCTGCTAGCAACTCGTTCCACACCCTCACCACCCTCTGAGTGACAAAGCTCTCCTCATGCTCCCTTTAACATTTCATCTTTTAACCTTTCCTATAACTCAGGTCCCGGCAAATACTCTGTTAATACTCTGTAAATACTCTGTTACAGAGTATTTGTAAATACTCTGTTATCTTGCAGTCTTATTTATATCTTTCCCTTAGGTGGGTGACCAGATCTACACACAGTAGGAACCCCAAGATCCCTCTGTTCCTCCACACAGCTCAGAAAATGCATTGAAAACGTTTAAAATAAATAAGCGTTAGCAAATATAGTTTCATTTGGCATTGCAAAGATGATTTACGTTTGACTTTCTGCTTTGCGGAACCTCATTCTCTCAATCGGGCGTTTATTGTACATATTCACTTTGCAATTCAAATGAAAGTAGCAAACCACAATGGGACAATTGGTTAAATCTAGAAATAATGAGTTCTGATGTGCCTTTGACCTGAAATTAACCGTTTCTCCCTCCGCAGATGCTGAGTGCGTCCAGCAAGTTTCTGTTTGCTCTTTCAGGACTCGAAAATCCGTTCGTTTTTCTTTATTGTAAATTACTCAGTCACAAACTCCCACCGCATTTTCGTCACAGTCGCTGATATTATACCGAATATATCCAATAATTCCTGTTTTTCTTACTTTATATTTTAACGAAGATGATTGGGGAAACTTTTTTAGAGGAAGATTAAATTTCTTTAAAATATTTTTTTCACTTACTTTGTTAAGTCGTGAACACAAATTCGTGTGCCGTATCTTTGCACTGTTCCACCTGTAGCTACAAAATCCCTCCCGCTGCTCCGGTCTACCGCCGCTCTCCTGGAGCAGGCAGACTGAGAGGGCGGTGTTAGTTACACAAACTGTTGTCCATTGTGCTGTGGTTGCTTGGTTAAAACGGGGGCAGTTGATGTGCAGTAGGGCTACTTATTGTTATCCTCGAAGCGAATCCCTCTGTTACGATCACAATGCACACGGTGAAATCGGGACTGATAGATTCATTGTTTATTTCATATGTTTATATTTGTGAAGAAATGCGATATTTAAGGACATTTTGCATGTAAATGGTTGTTTTTTTAATGATCCAATTAAGTTAATGATTTTGAAGAGCTGTGAACAACGACATTAAAATAAAAACACAAAATAATTGTCAAATAAACATGCAAGACCATAATAAATGTTCTGCATGGCGTGTACAAATAGCACCATCCAAATCAACACACACACACACACACACACACACACACACACACACACACACACACACACACTCATACACACACACACTCACACACACACAGACACACACACACAGACACACACACACGCACGCACACAGAAACACACACAGACACACACACACACGCACACACACACACACACGCGCACACACACACACGGACACACACACGCACGCACACAGACACACACACACACGCACACACAGTCACATACACACACACACACACACACACACACACACGCACGCACACAGACACACACACGCACACACACACACACACACACACACACACACACAGAACCGGAACTCCGACAATGTACCAGATGTCTAGAGACGAGACACGCTTGGATGCGCTTACACGTTGAATGCACCCAGACCCACCGGCATCCTCCCGGATCTGATCCTGTCATCTCTTGATACTCCTCCCGCAGATGCGGCCTATCCTGCTAACTATTTCCAGTCTTTCCGTTTTCCAAAATTCAAAGTAAATTTGTTACCAACGTACGTCATCATACAACGGCCCTGAAAATTATTATTTTCCAGGCATTCACAATAGAACAAAGAAATACAATAGAATCAAAGAAAAGACCGAGAACCAATGTGCAAATAAGAGAAATCGTGCAAATACAATAAAGAACTAAATTAATTAAAGAAACAGATAAATAAATAATAAGACCCTGAATTGTAGTGGAACTTGAAAGTGGGTCCATGGGTTGTGTTCAGTTCAGTTCAGTTCAGTGTTGAGGTAGGTGAAGTTTTTATGTGAAATACCCTCAGAAACCCGGACACACCCCTGTACAGAGTAGCGCACACGTTGAAAACTCACACTGTCTCCACTTTCCGAGACAATTTATCCACACTTTGTGTCGTGTCATCCAGGTTAGTGATTTCCAGCATCTACTGTCTCTTGTGTCCCCGGGTTCGTAATAATCCCCTCCGTCTCACTGGCCCTCATTCACATCAATTTAAAACCTACCTCTTGAGCCTAACTGTTGGTCATGATGTCTACTACCAGCGGTCAGTTCTCCGAGACAATCTTCCCGAGAGATGCTTGTTAAATAGGAAGTGTTAAATGCAAGTGTTTCAGAGGTGTGCTGGGTGAACGAGGCAGCCTTTTCACATGCATCGGATGGTTTCGATCTAGTTAACTATCCTCTTGGAGTTGGTTCAGGGAACATTTACCGTTACATTCTCCCGCCCGACATCTTACGGAGATCTGGACATGTATACGAGCCCAAATCCCATTGCAAATTTAACGCCTGCCCTAACCCACAGTAAATGCAAACTGTGCGAAATGACTTGTCTCCTTACGTGATCGATTAGCGAGTTGCAGCGGAGTTACACCTTGCGCCGCGACTCAAAGATTTCAGATGTGAGAATGAAAGTTTGGAACACTTGCCGGGTTCAGAATTGCTGTCTGAACGCCGTGAGCCTCAGTTAGCAGAAGACTAGGGTGAAATTTCGTTCGGTCAGGCTGGGAAATCGATTGTTAACTTCTTCCTTGAGTAGAGGGGTGACACGTGAGGCGTTGTATCCGCGTTCTGGCCCGGGCAGGATGCTTCTAAACAAAAGGAAGGATGCAATGCCCAGGCGTTATAAGACATTGGTCAGACAGTACTCGGAGTACTGCGAATTGTTTCAGGCTCCTTATTTGAGAATGGATGTGTGGGCTTTGGAGATGGTCCAGAGGAAGTTCATGAGAATGGTCCCGGTGATAAAAAGGTTAACGTATGAGAAGTGTTTGATGGCTCTGGGCCTGCAATCGCTGGTATTTAGAAGAATGAAGGCGGAATCTCATTGAAGACTGCAGGAAAGTGAAAGGCCTACATAGAATGGATGTGGAGAAGATGTTTCCGATAGAGGGGGAGTCTAGTACCAGGGGGCACAACCTCATAATAGTAGGATGTCCGTTTAGAACAGAGATGAGGAGGAATTTCTTTAGCCAGGGAGTGGCCAGTCTGTGGAATTCGTTGCCTGATGGCTGTGGAGGCCAAGTCATTGGGTACACTTAAAGTGGAGGTTGATAGTTTTTTGACTAGTAAAGGCGTCAAAGGTTACGGGAAGAAGGTAGGAAAATGGGGTTGAGGGGAATAAGCCATGATCGGATGATAGAGCTGACTCGATGGAACGAATGGCCTAATTCTGTTCGTATGTCTTATGGTCTTACGATCTTATGGTTTCACAGTAATCACCTCCTGTTAGTGGGCAGTGATTTTTAACAAGTGTGTGCCAGTTCGCGGGATGTTAACGCCAATCCTCAGCGGTAAAGTCGATCCCGATTGTTTCCTCCCGGCTGGTGTGATTATTCGCATATCTGAGACACGAGGGAGTGCAGAAGCTGAAATCTGGAGAGCCACGAAATCTGCTGGAGGAATTCAGCGGGTCAAACTGCATCTGTGGAGGAGGGGAGAGGGATTCGATGTAATTCTCTCTTTCTCTCTTTCTCTCTCATTCTCTCTGTCCCCTCTCTCACTCTGTCCCCCTCCCCCTTTCACCCCTCTCCCCCACTCACCCCCTCTTCCTCCCACTATCTCCCTCCCCCTCTCTCTCGACCGTCTCTCACCCTTCCCCTCTCTCCGCCCCGTCTCTCCCTCTCCCCCGTCTCTCTCTGCCCCCTCTCCCTTCACCCTCTCCCTATCTCTCTATCTCTCTCGCCCTCTCTTCTTCTCCCCATCTCTACTAACTACAAATAACTGAAGTCCCCCTCTGCAGAATTTCCCCCATGTGGTTGTGTCGCATCGTGGCCATTCACACACAGTATTAAGTTGTTAACTCATTGCTTTTTGTGGTGTTGTTTTACGTCGAACAGAAGACCACGGGAACAGATCCTTTGGCCCATGATGTCTGTTCCATCCATTATGTCAAATTAATCCCATCATATCCGTCTATTCTATGCACGTTCATGAGTGTGTCTAAAAGTCTCTTCAACCCCACTATCATATCGGCCACCCTGGCAGATCATTCCAGGCGCTCACTGATCTCTGTGTTTAAACGTTCCCCACCTCTCACCATAAATGCAGGCCATGTGGTATTTGACATCTCTGTTCTGGGGAAGAGTCGCTGACTCACTTTCAGTTTAATATGTCGCACGCATATCGAAACAGAGTGGAATGCGTCGTTTGCGTTAACAACCAACACACTCTCGGGACGTGCCGGGGCAGCCCACAGGAGTCGCCACACATTCTGGTGTCGACGTAGCATGACCATAAAGCTCGGCACAACAAGTAACAACACAACAAGAGCAAGGCTTTGCTGCCTCTCACACGGACAGTCCTCCAAACTCAAAATGTTATAAAACTTTACCCGTTTTCCCCTTATCCCCCGATGCTGTGTAAGAGTGACTTGCATTGTTATAGCACCTAAGGGCTCTGACAATTTTCCACGTGGAGTTCCAGAAAGGGAGGGCAGGTAAACACGCACCAGAGCCCACTGAGCGGTCAGCGGAGTTAAAAGGTGAGCCGCTAAGATCCTGTGCGTCGACATCTCGGAGTATCTGTCCTGCACTCCACGCGATATCGCGATTTGCGCCGTCGCGAAACAGGCAACCCAGCGGCTAAACTTCGTAAGGAATTTGAGGAGGTTTTCTATGTCACGAAAGACTCTTTCAAATTCTACAGAAGTACAGTGGCGAGCATTCTGACTAGTTGCATCGCCGTCTGTTGTGGAGGCTCCGACGCAGGGATCACAAGAGACTAGAGAGCCGGGCCCATAGCGGACTCAACTCTCCCCACTACCGAGGACATCTTCAAGAGGCAGCATATCAATAGGGATCTTCTTCTCACCTCGACTATCGGAGAGCAGACACGGGAGCCTAAAATCACACACTCAAGGATTCGGCTTCTTGCACCCCACTCCCCGCCTTTCATCAGTTTTTTTTAACGATTCTTGAGCCCATGGACACTACCTCGCCGTTCCCTTCGTTTTGCGTTATTTATTTATTTTGTAATTTATGCTGTTGTATTATACTGCTCCAATAAACAACAAATTTCACGTCATCTAGCACAGTGAGAATTAACCGGATTCGGAGTCTGGTTTAGTTTAGTGCGGGATTAGTCAACGACTCTTGATGTGGTGTCATAGAAGAAATACATTTGTCTCTCTTTGCCATTCCGAATCTTTCCCGATTTCAGTGTATTTTAATTTAAACGCCCCCAGGCATATTTTTATTTTCTTCTCTTTTCTGTTTTTTTTTAAACTGGGGAGGCTTCTTATCTAGGTACAGTAACACGAAAAGAGAAGCAGGGTCGTTCCGCAGATCCACTCGGCTGAGCAGAGTGGACTGTTGCCAGAAGGCACCGATGGACAGATCCGCTTGCCCAGTGCGGCATTTCACACTTGTCAGAAAAACATCTTTCCCCCTGTATTTTTTAAAAGTCGATGACTTCCGTGAAATGCTCAAATTGCCTCTCCGGTGGGCTCGACACGTTTAGGAGGAAATTTTGTGACGACAACACTGGCACGGAAAGGGGTTTAGTTTCCGAAGAGGTGGAGGAATGAGAAAGTGTGAAGATAAGCTGTGGCAGGATGAAGGGAGATAACTGGGAGCAGAATTAGTGGGAGATGCGGTGGTGAGGATTGGGGGAAGGGATTTTTTAAAAAAACAAAGTAAGCTTTATTCGTAATTAAAAATATTTTTGCAAGCATAAATTGTACAATGTGCTTGCATTCTTGCATGCACAGTTTAAGGCCCCCTGGGGTAGTACATTAGTACCATAATTGCGAGGTTTCCTCACCCAGCCAGGTCCCTTCCTGCCCAGTAGCTGTGCTCCTTCCCAACTGAGCCCTTGCGGTGGCTACACTGAGTTTCAGCGTGTCCCTCAGCACATACTGTACTCCTGCAAACTGGAGTGTGCCAGTCAGCAGCATTCCTCTACGGACATCTCGATATGCTGGTAGACCACTGTTCCTCTTGAAACGTAGACTGATCATTCTCTTCCACACATGTGGCCTGGCCTCCAGCATTTTGTGTATATTGCTCTGGATTTCCAGTATCTGCAGAATGGCTTTTGTTTATCAATAGACATCTGTTTTATAATGAGGTGATTAAAACTGTCCACCATTCAATATCTCTTCTAAAGTAGGTTTGTACAACTTCCCTACTTTTCAATTCTTATCATCCAGTAGTAAATCCAAATAGAGTCATGGAGCACTACAGCACAGAAGCAGGTCCTTCAGCCCATCTAGTCTGTGCCCAACTGTTATTCTGCCTAATCCGATCAAACTACACCTGGACCATAGCCCTCTAAACCCTTCCATCCATGTACTTATTCAAACTTCTCTTAAAAATGAAAATCGAACCCACATCCATCACTTCCACTAGCACCTTGTTTCACACCCACATCTCCCACCGAGTGAAGAAGTTCCCCTTCAGGTTCCCCTTAAATAGTTCACCTTTCACCCTTAACCCTTAAATGTTGGTTTGCTTTCTCGACTTCTGGTGGCTGTACTCCAAGGCCTCTTTGTTCTCTTCTCCACCAAGCTTGCACAAAATGAAGCCTCCCTGTTCTTCCTGCCCAAGAGTTGTGTCTCCCATTTACCTGCATCCAACTTTCTTTGCCAATCATTTGCCCAGAATGTGTCATCCTGTAATGACTGTCCTGAAACCTGATACACACTCATTCTGTTACTGGTCCCAAACAACTTTTCAGGCATTCTTTTTTCATTTATGAGGAACATTGCTGAAAGTATTTTGAAAATCTAGATTCATTGAAGTATATCTACTCCACAACTATTGTCCCTTGGCTTTGTTACCTCTTCAGTAAATTCAATGAAGCTGGCTAAACATTATTTTCCTACTTTCTACATCATTCATTTCCCATACCGTAAAAAAAAAACAAACATCTGGAAGAACTGCCCAAATGAAGAAACTCAGCTGAAATGTTGACTGACAATTTTCCTGTACAGATACTGCCTGGCTCACTGAGTTCCTCCAGCAGAGGACTTAATGATCTGCAGTCTATTGTGTCTCTGTTGTCATCTTTCATTGTTCATCTATCCTCTCCTTCTGCAGGGATTCCATTGGTTTTCCTACCATTAATAGCAAGCTGGTTGATTTACAATTCTCTGACATATGCCATACCTCTTGTCAAAGGCATTACATTCGGTACCCATCCGTTCACAGGCATTACACCAT